>NC_088878.1:12152956-12442956 GCF_032884065.1 Artemia franciscana | reverse complement strand
AAGGATCTAATGTTTTCACAGAGCATAATGGTAATTCGAAAATTTTATTTTGTCTTTAAACTCTTTTCGTGACCCTTGATTATTTTTACGTTGGGAGAGTTGAGTGAGAAGAAGATTTATAAACTAAAATACACACAGTCAGAGTTTTAGGGCACCTGTGTTTGTGTGTGTGTGTGTGTGTGAGGGGACCTAAGGCGTGGGCTGTAAGTGAAAAGAAGGATCTCATCTCAAATTTTGTTTATCTCAGGAGTGTAAGAATTCCCTCTCCCTTGCCTCCCTATGAAAGTGTAAAAACAGCATGAGCAAATTCCCACAAATGTTATTCAAAATCTGTTCTGCTCTTCTGCCCATTGGGATGCAGCCCCCAGTGGGCTTTTATTATAGCTATTGTAGAGATATATAGTCAAGACTGTTGGGCGATTGGATAAGGGTGGGGGCCTCTGCAGATTTATTTATTTTTTTTTGTTTACACCGAGTCAGTTGCTTCAACAAAAATTTGCTTTCAGGAAACGTCCTGTTTTTTTAATGGTGGAGATTAAAATTTTGAAATTGTAATAAGAAATGCAGTTTTTTCATCATGTAAGAAATCGAAGTATGCTTTGCTGTAATGGATTTCGTGAATTTTTTTTTTTCAATTTAATGGCATTACCACTTTGTTATGTATCTGCAAATTAAAAGATGCTTTGAAATGCTCAACTCTGGATATTGTTGCTGAGACAGCTTCCTCCATTATTCAGTAAAACTCTTGCTGTGTTAGAGCTAGAAAAAGGCGTGACCAACTTTTTTTTGCAATGACATTTTAGCAATTGAATTACTCGTTTAGCGTCTCAGGAACTGAAACTTGTCCATGTTCCCAATAAGTCAAATCACATTGAAATTATCAACCTCTTATAAATGGTGAGTACAATGTTATTTAATGTCTCAAGTCTAAACTGTCATCAGACATGAAGTTAATTAATTATGAAAATACCTTTTTGTTTTTGGGAATTGTATGAGATACACTCAAAAATAATGATGATGCGGATTGCAGGCTTCCTAATATGCAATCTATATGCATGTTAACAATGACGTTGCAGTTTGAAAGTTAAGAAATAACTTCCGAACTTTGAAGAGATACCAAAACCTTCTTGGAGTCATTGAGGAGATACCATTACTTCAAATTTCGGATAACCAACATAAGTTGAAATTATAACTAATGGAAGCAATAGTAATCCAAATCCAAATAATTGTTAAAAATTGCTTCAGAAGTCTAACGAGGGCACATATTTGTGAGTGTTATTAGTATCTGAAACCACTTGAGCTTGAATTAATGTTTTATTGAGTGGAAGCTCAATGTGCCATCCTAATCTAATAAAAAATTTATGGTTGATAATTATTTTGGATTTGTATACGTTTGTATAAATTTAAAAATACTGCACAAGAATAACCACTTGCATTATATTAATGGAGGTCAAAGGTTTAGAAATAAAGTGTTTCTGCTACAAGAATATATTTTGTTAAAAATATAAATATTTTCAAATGAAGATGAAGAACAATGCCATAATTTAAAATGAGCATATTTTACCATATATGTAAGGCATCCCAGTCCATTGGGCTGAGCGTTTTCATCTAAGATTAGTATTCAACAAACCCCAGATCGACCGCCTCACCAAAGCACAAATCTAATTTGCCTCGAAAGCTAGCTTTATGATGTTCTCGTAGGAGATGTAGTCCATCAACCAGACGCAGATGATAAAGGCAGATGCTGTCTAGCCGAAACACTTGTGCAAAACAGAATATCGACGTAGGTCAGAACTTAGATATTCTGGACTTCTAAATTGCTACTCCCATCTGAGCAGCTTGAGTCTCACGTGTTGCTATGGTCACCTAGCTGACTGCCCCGCTGAAAAATCCACCGGACTTATCTTTTATTTGACCTTACTCCAAAGGCCTGGAAATGCCCCAGAGGAAGACCACTCACAAGCAAAATGGACGCCATGCTTGGCTGGCTCACTACCTGAAGCGTCAACCCCAATGAAGCTCCGACCCTCGCCCAGGACAGAACACTGTAGGTGACTAATGGTGCTGACGTATGGCTCCCTGACGAAAGTAAAACAGTTCAAAATAGGGATGATACCTTTTTATTGACAGTGAATAGATATAAAATTATTTAACTGGATATTTCGAAAACATATACAGTGTTCATCATCAGCAGTAAAACTAAAAGACATGAATAAAAATAAACAAAATTTATACCTCATAAACTAATTACATATAGTTATCTGACATATTACGTGGACAGAGGTCATAGCTCTTAGATGAGGTGATATTTACTTTATTTGACCTCAGTAAATTATCATAAATTGAGTTCAATCCAAATTCACCTGTATCTCTGTTTATGGAATTATTCTTGAATAGAATTTTTTTTTAATTTCGATTGTTTCCCTGAAAATTTGCTTTAAACCTTGGTCCCTAGAAATCAAAGAAACATTTTCAAACAAAATAAAATGATTTGGAAAATTAAAGATATGTTCCGAGAGGGCCGACGTGAAATCTTCAGGCTTGGTATTCTGCTTTAAAGACGATGAAATAGAATTATGATGTTGTACAATCTCGTTTTTAAATTCTGGTTAGTACGTCCCACATAAGAGCTTCCACAAGTACATGGGAATTTATAAACCCCACTTTGTTGCTCTACGGAAGTTCGATCCTTCCCAGAATTAAATAAAAAAAACGAGTTTTTTTAACTGAAAGTAAGGAGCGACATTAAAACTTAAAACGCACAGAAATTACTTCGTATATGAAAGAGGCTGCTTCCTCATCAACGGCCCGCTCTTTACGCTAAAGTTTGACTCTTTCTCTCAATTCTTCTTTTTAAAACAGTAAAAAACTTTAGCGTAAAGAGCGGGGCGTTGATGAGGAAGCAGCCTCTTTCATATACGAAGTAATTTCTGTGCGTTTTAAGTTTTAATGTCGCTCCTTACTTTCAGTTAAAAAAACTCGTTTTTTTTATTTAATTTCTGAACGTTTTTGAATCAATGCATGTTTTGATTTTGGCTCTCCGCAGAGGAATAATCAAAACGAAATTTACATATTTTTTTTTTTGGGGGGGGGGGCTAAATGGCTTTCTCATAATTTTGATCGATGATTTTGAGAAAAAAAGAGCGGGGGCGAAGCCTAGTTGCCCTCCGATTTTTTGGTTAATTAAAAAGGCAACTAGAACTTTTAATTTTTTACGAATCTTTTTATTGGTAAAAGATTTACGTAACTTATAAATTAGCTTACGTAAAGAACTTTTGTATTCTCATGTTTTTATTACATATATGAGGGGATTCGCCCCATCGTCAGTACCTCGCTCTTTACACTAAAGCTTAAATTTTATCCCAATTCATTAAGAATGACCCCTGAATCACAAAAGCCGTAGAATAAATAGTTGAAATTACTAAAAATACTTTAGCGTAAAGACCTAGGTATCATAAGGAGGTGAGCCCCTTATATGGGTAATAATTTCTGTTTGTTTTAAGTTTTATTGCTGTTCCTTACTTCCAGCTGAAAAAGCTTTTTCACATTTATTTTTTAATTTTTTTTTAAATAATGCTAGTAAATCCTGCTCTCCCTACATAGAAGTTTTCTTTTCCCATGACAAATTCTCGATGGAAAGTTCCCCCAGCCTATCCCCCTCTTCTCAACCCCTCCCCCCAACCAAAAAAATCCTCCTGAAAACGCCTGTATACTTCCCAATAACCATTACTATATGTAAGCACAGGTCAAAGTTTGTAACTTGTTGCCCCTCCCACGGGGACTGTGGGGGAGTAAGTTGTCCCCAAAGACATAGTTATAAGGTTTTTCGACTACGCTGAATAAAATGGCTATCTCAGAATTTTGATCCGTTGACTTTGGGAAAATAATTAGCGTGGGAGGGGGCCTAGGTGCCCTCCAATTTCTTTGGTCACTTAAAAAGGGCACTAGAACTTTTCATTTCCGTTAGAATGAGCCCTCTTGCAACATTCTAGGACAACTGGGTCGATACGATCACCCCTGGGGAAAAAAAAAACAAAAAAACAAAAAAACAAATAAACACGCATCCGTGATCTGCCTTCTGGCAAAAAATGCAAAATTCCACATTTTTGTAGATAGGAGCTCGAAACTTCTACAATAGGGTTCTCTGATACGCTGAATCTGATGGTGTGATTTTCGTTAAGATTCTATGACTTTTAGGGGGTGTTTCCCCCTATTTTCTAAAATAACGCAAATTTTCTCAGGCTCGTAACTTTTGATTGGTAAGACTAAACTTGATGAAACTTATATATTTAAAACAGCATTAAAATGCGATTCTTTTGATATAGCTATTGGTATCAAAATTCCATTTTTTAGAGTTTTGGTTACTATTGAGCCGGGTCGCTCCTTACTACAGTTCGTTACCACGAACTGTTTGATTTAAAAAACTAGCCAAAGTAGTACTACCTCTTAAAGCTACCTTTAAGCCATTGCTTTCAAGTTTTTCACTCAAACCTGGAACATATGGTAGAGAACAAAAAATATCTTTCTTTTCTGTTGTTTCCAGAATATCGTCAGAACATTCTAGAAATTTTTTCCTTCTTTTCGAAAAAGTCTGGTCAAGTAACTAACCCGGATAATGGTTACTTATTAAAATCTCTTTTAACAACAATAATTCCTCCTCAGTGAATTTTGGAGAACAAATTCTAAAAATGCGGTCAGTTAAGGATATGATTAAACCAATTTTTACTTGGCGACAATGACCGGAGAAAAAGGACAAAAATCTGTTATTGTTAGTAGGTTTTTTGTAAATCTTAAAATCCAGACTATTTTCATTTTTTAAAAGAAGGACATCCAGAAAAGGAAGTTTATTATCCTCTTCTAATTCTATTGTAAATTTTAAATCCCCTCCCCAAAAATTAAGATTTTCTAAAAAAATTTTTAATTCCTCCACCCCATAATTCCATACTGAAATTATGTCATCCATATATCTCCCCCAAAATTTATGTTTAAAAAGTATGAATCTAACGCTATTGTTTCAATATTTTCTACAAAACAATTTGCTAATAAAGGACTTAAAGGGGCCCCCACGGGTAAACCATTTACTTGTTCGAAAAAACCCCCTCTGAATTGAAAAAAAATAAGAGAACATGTTGCACAATCTAACTAAATTCATAATTACACCGACTTCCAAAACTGTTTCACCACTAATTAAGTCCAAATTTCTTAGTATCTTTCTCTCGAGAAGAATTTCTGCGGCTTTTACATCAATACTCGTATACATTGACACTATGTCGAAACTTGAAATTATAGAATTTGAAGAAATCGCAACTTCTTTTAGTTTTTTTTACAAGTTCTGACGAATTCTTAATGTAAGAAATTTTTGTAGACATGAGTGGTTTACACAATGGCACCAGCCACTTACTCAGAGCACTTGTTGGTGACTTGTTACTCGCAACAATTGGTCGTAATTGCAGATTTGGCTTATGTATCTTTGGAAGTCCATATAATTTAGGGCACAAAGAACCTCTTGGTAAGAATTTGTAGAAAAGTTGAGGTGTAATCTTCCCTTCTTCCTTCAAACTCACCCTGTTGACCAAGAGCTTTAAGTCAAGTAAGTCATGGTCTCCCATATGAAGAGTCACCTCTCCTTCCTTAAAGGGAAAAACTATATAGAGAACGGATTTTTTGAGATTTTAGGTAAATTTAATTCTTTTTCCGGAAAAATAAAACGTTTTAGCAAGCACCCTCCTCTTTTCCAGGAAATTTTTTGCAGGTCTGCCCTCTTCTTCGAAAACTTCTGTGGGTACCATTGAGCTTTGCCGCCTTCTTAAATAATTCCATTTGTCTTTCAAAAAACGGTGTCAGAATTTTTTTGTTATTTGTTTTTTCATAAAATGCATCTAAATAAGCCTTCTCACTCGAAGGATTGCGCTGCAAAAGTTACCATTTTTAATCATATTCGTCTTGTGATGTTTACCTTCATTGCGTAAAAAGAATGGGTAGGGCTGAAGGGAAAGCACGTCCCTTACTATGGAGAGAAATTGGTGTTTGTCTTATGTTCTTTTCAATACCATATTCAAGGTTTTCCTATTTTAGGAGGGGGACCATCCTCCTCAGCTCTCCATCTTTACGGTATAGTCTAACCTTTTTATATATAAAGCTTTCATAGCGGAAGGGTTCATTTAAGATCAATATGTATCATAAATATGAAGAAGCGGTAGTCGAGTGTAATTGGGGCCGAAAAATATATGCTACGGAAAATTTTCTTCTACATTTTTTAGAGAAATGGTCAAAGCGAAAAGTTCATTCGCACTCCTTATGGTGATTGCTATAATTTATGTAAATTTAAAAGCTTAAATTTAGTTATAGGCCATGAAAATACATTAGTTTGTTCATTTGTACTAGATCAGCTGCAAAAAATAACGTACTAAGAAAAAGAAGAAGAAGAAAAACAACCACTAGACATTTGCAGCCAAGGCCCGGTGAAGCGCTGCAGTTACTATGACCAATGGGTCGCAGTTTTGAATAAAGAAAAAAAAAACGATAGTGCTTATCATATGGGGCTAGAACCTTCAAAAGACACTGCCTATTTCCTACTTCTAGAACATATCAATTGTAAATAAGGATCAAAAGGCCGTTCTTTTGGAGTTGGATCTCAAAATGCGAATGTTTTTTTCTCGCAGACTTCCGATCATGCCCAGACACAAGAATATAACTGTAGCTGTTGACAAGGATTTGGTGAATAAATGCGACCGACTCTCCTAGCAAGTAGAAATCCTTAACCCCACGCCCCTCCAAAGAAGGTTGGGTTCAGACGCAGACAAAATGAGCTCCTGTGGTGGGCATAAGAATGAACCTAAGTCCAAACTTCCCTTCAAGTTTGGTTGGAATCTGATCTCCTCTTTTGGTACCTATCTGACGACAAGCATGGATCCCCTTTCGCTGTCCCCCAATTGCTGTCTGAACGAGTCTGTACTCTCTAAAATCACTATTAGGACACTAATTCTTACTCTCCACTGAGTTTGGTCGAGATCTGGCAAGCGCTCCTAACGATTTATTGACCACAAGAGATTTAGGTCAGCGCTTAATCCTCCCCCAGCGGCCATGGTTGATTCGTAACTTCAAAAAGGCAGACATAGCACATCAAAGATTATTTCTAGCAAAGATTGGTTGAGATCCGACAAACCCTTCTGGTTACTGTTTTGGTGACATCAGTTTTTCGACACTCTAACATTTTGAAAAAAAATCTAATGACCCGCTTCCTCCACACAGAATGGACTGGGTACGAAATCCCAAAGGTTTAGCTAGATTACTTATTCGTGCTTCGAACCAAGTTTCATCCCGCAACGTTTGAGTTGGATTCTGATCCACAATTAAATAAAAAAAACTAATTTTTTTAGCTGAAAGTAAGGAGCGACATTAAAACTTAAAACGAACAGAAATTACTCCGTATATGAAATGGGTTGTCCCCTCCGCAATCCCTCGCTCTTTACGCTAAAGCTTTTAATTTTTTTAAAAAGTAGAATTGTGGCAAAGAGTCAAACTTAAGCGTAAAGAGCGAGGGATTGCGGAGGGGACAACCCATTTCATATACGGAGTAATTTCTGTTCGTTTTAAGTTTTAATGTCGCTCCTTACTTTCAGCTAAAAAAATTAGTTTTTTTTATTTAATTTCTGAACGTTTTTGAATTAATGCATGTTTGGTTTTGGCTCTCCGCACATAAATTATTAAAATGAAATTTGTATATTAATTCTTTTTTTTTGGCTAAATGGCTTTCTCTTAGTTTTGATCAGACGATTTTGAGAAATAAGGCGTGGAGAAGGAGGCCTAGTTGCCCTCCAATTTTTCGGTTACTTAAAAAGGCAACTAGAACTTTTAATTTTTAACGAACGTTTTTATTAGTAAAAAATATACGTAACTTAAGAATTAACTTACGTAACAAACTTTCATAACCTTATGTTTTTATCATGTATACGAGGGGGTTTGTACCCTCGTTAATACCTCGCTCTTTACACTAAATCGTAAGTTTTATCCCAATTCTTTAAGAATGACCCCTGAATCAAAAAGGCCGTAGAATAAATAGTTGAAATTACTAAAAATACTTTTGCATAAAGAGCAAGGTATTTATCTCCTCCTAAATACCTCGCTCTTTATGCTAAAGTATTTTTAGAACCCCTCATATGCGTAATAATCTCTGTTCGTTTTAAGTTTCAATGCTACTTCTTCCTTTCATTTGAAAAAAACGTTTTCATGTTTATTTTTCATTGTTTTCTTATAGTAATGCTAGAAAATCCTGCGCCCTTTTCATTGAATTTTTCTTCCCCCATGACAGATTCCTCCAAGGGAAGATCCTCCAACATAGCCCCCTCTCCTCAGCCCCACCCCCAAACAAAATAAAATCCCCCTGAAAACATCTTTACACTTCCCAATAACCATTATTATATGTAAACACTGGTCAAAGTTTGTAACTTGCAGCCCCTCCCCCAGGGATTGTGGGGGAGTAAGTCATTCCCAAAGACATAGTTATTATGGTTTTTGACTATGCTGAACAAAATGGCTATCTCAGAATTTTGATCCGTTGACTTTCGGAAAAAAATGAGCGTGGGAGGGGGCCTAGATGCCCTCCAATTTTTTTGGTCACTTAAAAAGGGCACTAGAACTTTTCATTTCCGTTAGAATGAGCCCTCTTGCGACATTCTAGGACCACTTGGTCGATACGATGACCCCTGGGGAAAAAAAACAAACAAAAAAACGAACAAATAAACACGCATCCGTGATTAGTCTTCTGGCAAAAAATACAAAATTCCACATTTTTGTAGATAGGAGCTTGAAACTTCTACAGTAAGGTTCTCTGATACGCTGAATCTGATGGTGTCATTTTCGTTAAGATCCTACGACTTTTAGGGGGTGTTTTCCCCTATTTTCCTAAATAAGGTAAATTTTCTCAGGCTCGTAACTTTTGATGGATTAGACTAAACTTGATGAAACTTATATATTTAAAATCAGCATTAAAATGCGATTCTTTTGATGTAGCTATCGATATCAAAATTCCATTTTTTAGAGTTTTAGTTACTATTGAGCCGGGTCGCTCCTTACTACAGTTCGTTACCACGAACTGTTTGAAAAGATATAGGTTGAGATGATCTTTAAATTTTCACCATGATTGTTGAAACCTCATAACTTGTTTCTAGGAGATTTCATGATGATAAGAATCTAGGATCCCCCCCTCAGCGAAGGTCGAAATTGGAACATAATCCTAGAAGACGCAACGAAGACACTTACCCTTGCTTCTGACCATGTTTGCCTGATATCCTATATCCCCCTTTGTTAGATGTCTCGATGACAAGAATTTAAGTACCCCCCTCCCACACACACACACAGACCACAGTGAGCACTGGTCTTCACAAGGAAAAACTAAGACATTTATTCTTCCTCTCAGTCAAGTTTAGCTGAAACACAATAGTTTATTTTGGCTAATATCCCCATGACGAGAATTTAGGAGCCCTTCCCTTCCAAACGTCGGACCGGAACCTGATTCCGAGAAAGTAAAAACATTACGTTACCTGTTACTACCCACTGAGTTTCTTTGTGGTTCTATAGTTTTTTCTGGCTAATTTCATGATGACAAGAATTTAATGACGTCCCTCCACAGATGTTGGATCGGGCACAATATCCAAAAAGTTGGCGCTAGATTACTCGTACGTACTTCCCACCAAGTTTTTGAGATCCGATAACCCGCTCTGGTAGTTCACAGAATAACAGGGTTGGAATTAGCACTGAACCCCGAAAGACCATCTAAAACAATTTACTCTTACTTCCATCCAAATCTGTCAGACATTCGCAGGCTCTTGTAATATAGGTCTTTACAGCAAAAATTTAGAGATCCTTCTTTCCCTCTTTTAAAATATTCATATTGGCTTTGGATTGTTAAAAAAAATTAGCTTGGATACTAGCTTCTACCTCCCACGAAAACTTTGGTTTGTGATATGACCATCTTATCTAATGTACAGATAAGTTACTGAAGACATGCGGGAGTACCTAGCAATTTTAGGGAAACTCTAATTAAACCCAAGAAAGGTGATAGGAGTCAGTGTGGTATTTACAGAGGCATTAGCTTGGTTTCTATAGGGAAAAATTACTTACTATGATGATACTTTTTACACTTGGAGATGCTGCAGATAAAGTTTTAATGTTAGAACAGTGTGGTTTTAGGAAGTGAAGAGGGTGTGTTGACCTAATTTTCACTCTTAAGATTTATAATTGAGAAGTGCCTGAGTCATCAAACCCCTTTAGTCTTCAGTTTTATAGATAACGAGGAAGGGTTTGATTCAGCTGATAGAAGAGCTTTGACGAAGGTCCTATCCTTGTATAATATACCAGATAAACATATTAAAGTGATTAGTGCTATATATGAGAATGTTGCCGCGGTTAAAGTAGGAAATGAGATTAGTTGATGGTTTCGTATTAAATCAGCAGTTAAGCAGGGTTGCGTCGTATCCCTGTTTGTATTGATCCCCGTTATATCGAGGAGCACAGGAAAGGCAATGGGAGAACATGGAATCAATTGGGGAAGCAAAACTTTGGGGAAGAAAATTTCAGCAATATGAATGAGTTTTTAGAGGTTTTGCGAGTTCTGGGCGAAACAATAGGTTTGAAAATTAATGCTAAGAAGACTACCCGAACCAGTCCCTCCCAATAGTTGAACTCGGTTATAAAATATACTTCTACCCCCTAAAGTACGAACTAATCGTTACGCCAACTCATTTGTGCCTTTCTTCACATCAATTTTCAATGCTGAGTCGTAGTGTGTGATTTTTGTCTAAATGTAGGATTTTGTAAAAAAAAAAAAAAAACTGAATTTAGCTATGCTACGATAGTTCTCAAATATACCGATCCCTCTCTCTCTCTCTCTCTCTCTCTCTCTCTCTCTCTCTCTCTTTCACTCTCTCTCTCTTTCTCCCTCTTTCTCTCTCTCTCCCTCTCTCTCCCTCCCCCCTCTCTCTCTCCCTCTCTCTCCCTCCCCCCCCCCTCTCTCTCTCTCTCTCTCTCTCGCTCTAGTCTTTGAGAATAGGAACAAGTGAGGGTGAAGAGGTGATGTTGGGTAATGAGAAGATCGATCGAGTTACAACTTCACTTACCTAGGCAAGATTATTAGCAAAGACGGTGGGTGCAGTGAAGATGTTAAAAATAGATTAGCTAAGGGCCAGGGTGTTTTTTTAACAGTTGAAAAAGTTTCGAAGAATAGGAAGATAAGCCTGCGAACCGAGATAAGACTATTGGAAGCTACAGTGATGACAGGTGGTCGAGTATGATTCAGAAGTGAAGTACAGCGCTCCAAAAAACGGAGGAGGATTTTCCAGACGTTTTCCAAAGAAATTGTTTATGGATTGTTTTGGTTACCCAACTGACTGACCGTATCTCAATGAAAAATGTGGTTCTATCCCGCTTTCTAGGGCTATAATGAGAGAAAGGTCGAGGTGGGAAGGACACCTTCTTCGGATAAAGAATATTTAGGGGAAGTGGGAATTTCCTGGGAGGTTGTTAAGAGGGAGGTTTTAATAGAATGGGATGGAGGGGGAGTGTGCGTAGCTTTGTTGGCCTCAGGTGGTTTGGTGTTGCAGTGAGTTGTTGATAGAAGTAATTGGCTTCGTCATTCTTCCATGTATACCTAATGCATTAGGAGTCGATGTAAGACTCAAATCTTTCACATACAATAGATATTTGCTATGTTTACAATAGTAATTTATTTATGTCACGGCCATACCTACATCACTTTAGAAATGTTTACTGAAACCAAAATCTAAGCATTCTCAGTAGGAAATCCCGATAATCGTTCCCACCTTGATTACCCTGATGATCCTCCCTTGGGGAACAGATGAGTAAATGGTTTTTCAAAATTATTACAGTAGTGTGAAAGTGTCAGTAACGATTTTTAGGTGTCACAGTGACAATATGGCAAATGTAGCACATGAAAACATCTTGGTTATGATTTCAAACATGTCTTCATTCGTTTGATGACCATCTGTTGGTATTGGCATCAAAAATCTGCAACTTGATCAATCTTTTCGATCAATTTTGAAAAACGAATTGTCCAGTTGTTCCAGTGAGTGACTAAAAGTGAGACAACTGGACTTTATTACGGCTATTAATGGATTTTTACTGTTCTATAGTGAGCGGAGCATGTGTATCTGTGTCATTTTCTTCTCTAATATTTCTCTCTTTTATTCATAAAGTTCAGGGTAATACACCCAAAATTTGTTCAATTTGAATAAATGACACTTTCTTGTGCATAACATACAGCTTGTTTAACATACAGCTTGTACTAACCGATTGTAATTGCCGGTAAATATATTTACCGGTAAATATAAATTGCCGGTAAATATATTTACCGGCAATTTTTATTGAACCAATAAGCCATTTCTAGGTCTCTGGCCTTAGGGAATATATTATTGGGGAGATTTTCAAATCCTATTACTGCATTTGAACTTTATGATAAAAGCCAATCTAGTGTGCTTTCTTTCATGAGAACTTAAAACTTTTATCATATTAAGAGATAACATACAGCTTGTACTAACCGATTTTCGCATTGCTCACGGATACTAAATTGTTAAATTACGCAGAATCGTTATTACAATGGAATTAATGAAGCGGAAAATTTAAAAAATAAACTTTAAAACAGGTATGGAAATGCGATACACAGCCGTAAATACGGACATCTTGTTCACAATTATTTCCTAAATGAATCCATTCCCATTTTGCATTTTTATTCTTTAGAATTATGTTTTTCCGCCCAAAATTTGTGGACGATTTTGTCCAACAAGGTTTTCCAACTGTTATAGAATTTCATTTACAGTTGTTGCCTACAATTTTTGTGTTAAGGTGGCGCAAACAGGCTTATGGAGTTAGTCACAATTATAAAAATTAGCATATTTACCTTATCAATTAATCCCGAAATTGGTATAATTTTAGAGTACTCTACCGCTAATCACCAATATTAAAAAAACTGTTCAGCTGTGTTTTCCATGGTGCTTTTTCATCGAAAAGCCTCCCTTCTAACTAGACTTTTAAAAAATTCAATCAAAATTCATTTCAGTCACTCAAAAATCTCTATATGTGCCTTAAATTCGCTTCCTCCCAAAAAAAACTCCTTAATGCTTCAAATGAAAGTTCTTAAGCCGAACTGGCCAAACATGACAATAAACAACATAGAGATAAAAACCTACAAAAAAAAAAAAACATCAAACGAGACGACGGCTAGTAGAGAGGAAAGACTAAAACAACACGGATGTTTCGCCTGTATCCAAACAAGGCGTCCTCAGCACAAGATAAAAAGAAAACCCTAAACTAAAAACAAATAAAACCACCACCAATAATAATAAATACAATTGTCGCTACTTATCCACGTAGGGAAAAGAAGCTATTAAAGTTACTTCATTGAGCACATCAAAGAGCAACATGCTGTTTGCTCATGAAATTGCTCAATGAAGCAAATTCCTATATGCTTCAAATGAAAACCTTGTCTTTACTTTATCTTACGCAAAAGATACACTTAACAATTAGACAATATTTTTTATTTGAAATTATAATCAATTAACTCTGTTATATTTACCTGGCCTAATCTGATTGCTCCAAGAAATTTATATGCTTTTATTTATTTATAACTTTATTTTTTTTTAATAAAAATGTATTAAACTTTAAAGTTGCTTATTGAAAGTATTACCAAATAAAAAATGTGTATATTCAAACAGTTTGTGGTAACGAACTGTAAGTAAGGAGCGACCTGGCTCAATAGAAACTGAAACCCTAAAAAACAGAATTTTGATTCCAAAAGACATATCAAAAGAGTTGCCTTACTATGTTGACTCCAAATATTTAAGTTTCATTATTTTTTTGCCCATCAAAGGCTACGAGTCTGAGAAAATCTGCCTGATTTTTTGAAAAATGGAGAAACAACACCATAAAAGTCATAGAATCTCAATGAAAAAGTTAAATAAAAAAAACTAGTTTTTTTAAACTGGAAGTAAGGAGCGACATTAAAACTTAAAATGAACAGAAATTACTCCTTATATGACATGGGTTGTCCCTTCCGCAATCCCTCGCTCTTTACGCTAAAGCTTTTAATTATTTAAAAAGTAGAATTGTGGCAAAGAGTCAAACTTTAGTGTAAAAAGGGAGGGATTGCGGAGGGGACAACCCATTTCATATACGGAGTAATTTCTGCTCGTTTTAAGTTTTAATGTCGCTCCTTACTTTCAGTTTAAAAAAACTATTTTTTTTTATTTAATTTCTGAACGTTTTTGAATTTATGCATGTTTGATTTTGGCTCTCCGCACATAATTATTAAAATGAAATTTGTATATTAATTCTTTTTTTTGGCAAAATGGCTTACTCTTAGTTTTGATCAGACAATTTTGAGGAATAAGGGCTGGGGAAGTTGTCCTAGTTGCCCGCCAATTTTTCGTTTACTTAAAAAGGCAGCTAGAACTTTTAATTTTTAGCGAACTTTTTAATTAGTAAAAAATATACGTAACTTAAGAATTAACTTACGCAACAAACTTTTATATTCTTATATTTTTATTATGTATACTAGGGGGTTTATACCCTCGTTAATACCTCGCTCTTTACACTAAATCGTAAGTTCTGTCCCAATTCTTTAAGAATGATCCCTGAATCAGAAAGGCCGTAGAGTAAATAGTTGCAATTACTAAAAATACTTTAGCATAAAGAGCGAGTTATTTATCTCCTCCTAAATATCTCGCTCTTTATGCTAAAGTACTTTTAGAACCCCTCATATGCGTAATAATTTCTGTTCGTTTTAAGTTTCAATGCTACTCCTTACTTTCTATTGAAAAAACTTTTCATGTTTATTTTTTCTTTGTTTTTTTTATTGTAATGCTAGAAAATCCCGTGCCCTTTTCATTGAATTTTTCTTCCCCCATGACATATTCCTCCAGAGAAAGATCCTCCCACATAGCCCCCTCCCTCAACCCAACCCCCAAACCAAAAAAATCCCCCTGAAAACGTCTGCACACTTCCCAACAACCATTACTGTATGTAAACACTGGTCAAAGTTTGTAACTTACAGCACCTCTCCCAGGGATTGTGGGGGAGTAAGTCATTCCCAAAGACATAGTTATTATTGTTTTTGACTATGCGGAACAAAATGGCTATCTCAAAATTTTGATCTCTTGACTTTGGGGAAACAATGAGCGTGGGAGGGGGCCTAGGTGCCCTCCAATTTTTTGGTAACTTAAAAAGGGCAATAGAAATTTTCAGTTCCGTTAGAATGAGCCCTCTTGCAGCATTCTAGCACCACTTGGTCGATACTATGACCCCTGGGAAAAAAAAACAAAAAAAAAACAAATAAACACGCACCCGTGATCTGTCTTCTGGTAAAAAAAAAAAATACGAAATTCCACATGTTTGTAGATAGGTGCTTAAAATTTTCGCTCCAGGGTTCTCTGATACGCCGAATGCGATGATGTGATTTTTGTTAAGATTCTATGAATTTTAGGGGATGTTTCCCCCTATTTTCCAAAATAAGGCAAATTTTCACAGGCTCATAAACTTTTGATTACCAAGACTCAATTTGATGAAACTTATATATTTAGAATCAGCATGAAAATCCGATTCTTTTGATGTATATTTTAGCATCAAAATTCCGTTTTTTAGAGTTTCGTTTACTATTGAGCCGGGTCGCTCCTTACTGCAGTTCGTTACCACGAACTGTTTGATCACGCCATCAGATTTAACATATCAGAGAATCCTACTGTAAATGTTTCAAGCTCCTATCGGCAAAAATATGGGATTTTGTATTTTTTGCCCAGAAGAAAGATAGCGAATGTGTGTAAAAAAAGATTGTATAATTTTAGAAAAAAGGGGTTGACCTTCCCAAAAAGATGTGCGATCTTGAGAGAAATTATTTAATGAAGTATGAGAACTCTTAAACGAATCTATAAAATATGAGATTTTTTATTTTTCCATAGAAGGATACACATGCATGTTTTTCCCTTAGAGGTGACCGTATCGAAATAGTTGCAGTCTATTGTAGAGGGTAAGCATTTAAATGAATTAACATGTCAAGATGTATTGTCCTTAAGTAAGAAAAGAGGTGACGCCATGAGAAAGTGTGAATTCTTGCATTTTGGCTAGTAAAATAGCAATTTTGATCTGAACAGGGCCGAATTATACCCACCAAAACTTATTTGTTATCTAACATAAATTGGTATGTCAAATAACAAAATTTTTGAGAACTATTTAAAAAATTGTTTATGCAGCTTTTTAGTGTCAGATGACATACTGTCATGAAGTATACTCCTCGTCTTTAAACGTACATGCAGTACATCAAAAATAAATCGTTATGAGTATGCCATAGTTGCACACAACCTATTAGGGGATTCGGTTGTGCTCGTTTAGGGCGGGGGGGCATACCTAAAACCTCAAAACTGTTGAGGCTTTATGAGTGAGTCTATCTCATATTTTTGATAACTCTTGGCATGGTATTAAAACGATCAGAAATTAAATATTTTTTTAATTAAAGTAAAGAGCAACATTAAAAAAGAAAATTTGCATAAAGTATCCTATGTATAATGGCACCTCCCCTTCTCCCTCTCCCGCTCTTTGCGCTAAAGTTTTATAGCACTTTACTGAGACCATTTAAAAGTGCAATAAGTGCGGTTAATGCGTAGTTGCAAGTGTTTAATTTCCCCATAACCTTGTAAAATATGTGAACTGAATATGTTATTGCTTAAATTAATTTTGTGCATCAGCAAGCTCTACCGTTATCGAGACATTATGAAAATTACTTTTTATCTCATTCCAATTGCCCTTGTGCTTGAGCAGTCGTTCTTTAAGTACTGGGCACAAAATTCAAACCTTTACGTAAACACTGGGAGGGGGGGGGCTTGGACGTGGAAGCTTAACTCATATACAGACTAATTTCTGTTCATTTTAAGTTTGAATTAAATAAAAAAGACTAGTTTTTTTTTAACTGAAAGTAAGGAGCGACATTAAAACTTAAAAGGAACAGAAATTACTCCGTATATGAAATGGGTTGTCCCCTCCTCAAAGCCTCGCTCTTTACACTAAAGTTTTTAATTGTTTTAAAAAGTAGAATTGTGGCAAAGAGTCGAACTTTGGCGTAAAGAGAGAGGGATTGCGCAGGGGACAACCCATTTCATATACGGAGTAATTTCTGTTCGTTTTAAGTTTTAATGTCGCTCCTTACTTTCAGTTTAAAAAAACTAGTTTTTTTTATTAATTTCTGAACGTTTTTTAATTAATGCGTTTTTGATTTTGGCTCTCCGCACATAAATTATTAAAATGAAATTTGCATATTAATTCTTTTTTTGGCTAAATGGCTTTCTCTTAGTTTTGATCAGACGATTTTGAGAAATAAGGGGTGGGGAAGGAGGCCTAGCTGCCCTTCAATTTTTCGGCTACTTTAAAAGGCAACTAGAACTTCTAATTTTTAACGAACGTTTTATTAGTAAAAAATATACGCCACTTAAGAATTAACTTACATAACAAACTTTTATATTCTCATATTCTTATTATGTATATGAGGGGGTTTGTCCCCACGTTAATACCTCGCTCTTTACACTAAATCTTAAGTTTTGTCCCAATTCTTTAAGAATGACCCCTGACTCAGAAAGGCTGTAGAAAAAATAGTTGAAATTACTAAAAATACTTTAGCGTACAGAGCAAGGTATTTATCTCCTCCTAAATGCCTCGCTCTTTATGTTAAAGTATTTTTAGAGCGCCTCATATGCGTAATAGTCTCTGTTCGTTTTAAGTTTTAATGCCGCTCCTTACTTTTAGTTGAAAAAACTTTTTCATGTTTATTTTCATTTTTTTTATAGTAATGCTAGAAAATCCCGCGCCCTTTTCATTGAATTTCTCTTCCCCCTTGACATATTCGTCCAAGGAAAAATCCTCCCACAAAGCCCCCTCCCCTCAACCCCCCCCAAAAAAAATCCCCCTGAAAACGACTGTACACGCTGGACAAAGTTTGTAATTTACAGCCCCTCCCCCAGGGACTGTGGGGGAGTAAGTCATCCCAAAGACATAGTTATTATGGTTTTCGACTATGCGGAACAAAATGGCTATCTCAAAATTTTTACCCATTGACTTCGACAAAAAAATAAGCTTGGTAGGGGGCCTAGGTGCCCTCCAATTCTTTTGGTCACTTAAAAAGGGCACTAGAACTTTTCATTTCCGTTAAAATGAGCCCTCTTGCGACATTCTAGGACCACTTGGTTGATGCGATGACCCCTGAAAAAAACAAACAAATCAAACAGTTCGTGGTAACGAACTGTAGTAAGGAGCGACCCGGCTCAATAGTAAACGAAACTCTAAAAAACGGAATTTTGATGCTAAAATATACATCAAAAGAATCGTATTTTCATGCTGATTTTCAATATATAAGCTTCATAAAATTTAGTCTTTGTCATCAAAAGTTACGAGCCTGAGAAAATTTGCCTCATTTTGGAAAATAGGGGGAAACACCCCCTATATGTCATTGAATCTTAACGAAAATCACACCATCGCATTCGGCGTATCAGAGAACCATACATCAAAAATTTTAAGCTCCTCTCTACAAAAATGTGGAATTTCGTATTTTTTGCCACAAGACAAATCACGGGTGCGTGTTTATTTTTTTTTTCCAGGGGTCATCGTATCGACCAAGTGGTCCTAGAATGTCGGAAGAGGGCTCATTCTAACGAAAATGAAAAGTTCTAGCCCCCTTTTTAAGTGACCAAAACAATTGGAGGGCACCTAGGCCCCCTCCCACACTTTTTCTCCAAAGTCAACGGATTAAAATTTTGAGATAGCCATTTTGTTCCGCATAGTCAAAAACCATAATAATTGCGTTTTTGGGAATGACTTACTCCCCCACAGTCCCTGGGGGAGGGGCTGCAAGTTACAAACTTCGGCCAGTGTTTACATATAATAATGGTTATTGGGAAGTGTACAGCGTTTTCAGGGGATTTGTTTTTGGTTTTGGAGGTGGAATTTAGGGGAGGGAGCTATGTGGGAGGATCTTTCCTTGGAGAAATATGTCAAATTCAATGAAAAGGGCGCAGGATTTTCTAAAATTACTATAAAAAAAAAAATGAAAAAATAAACACGGAAAAGTTTTTTCAGTTGAAAGTAAGGAGTAGCATTGAAATTTAAAACGAACAGAGATTATTACGCATATGATTCTACTCATATGATTCAACTATTTATTCTACGGCCTTTCGGATTCAGGGGTTATTCTTAAAGAATTGAGACAAAACTTACGATTCAGTGTAAAGAGCGAGGTAATAACGAGGGTACAAACCCACTCATATACGTAATAAAAATTTAAGAATATAAAAGTTTGTTACGTAAGGTAATTCTTAAGTTACGTATATTTTTCACTAATAAAAACATTCGTTAAAAATTAAAATTTATAGTTGCCCTTTTATGTAACCGAAAAATTGCAGGGCAACTAGGCCTCCTTCCCCGCCCATTATTTCTCAAAATCGTCTGATCAAAACTAAGAGAAAGCCATTTAGCCAAAAAAGGAGTTAATATGCAAATTTCATTTTAATAATTTATGTGTGGAGAGCCAAAATCAAACATGCATTAATTCTTTAGCTTTAAAGCGTAAAGCTTTAAAGCTTTAGCGTAAAGAGCGAGGGATTGTGGAGGGGATAGCCCATTTCATATACGGAGTAATTTCTGTTCGTTTTAAGTTTTAATGTCGCTCCTTACTTTCAGTTAAAAAAACTAGTTTTTTTAGGTAATAAACAAATAAACACGTACCCATTATCTGTCTTCTGGCAAAAAAAAATGCGAAATTCCACATAGATAAGGTAAGATAGATAAGAGCTTGAAAGTTTCGCTATAGAGTTCTCTAATACGCTGAATACGATGGTGTGATTTTCGTTATGATTCTATGACTTTTAGGAAGTGTTTCCCCCTATTTTCCAAAATAAGGATAAATTTTCTCAGCCTCGTAACTTTTGATGACAATGATTAATTTTGATGAAACTTATATATTTAAAATCAGGATGAAAATACGATTCTTTTGATGTACCTTTTAGCATCAAAATTCCGTTTTTTAGAGTTTCGTTTACTATTGAGCCGGGTCGGTCCTTACTACAGTTCGTTACCACGAACTGTTTCATGTTGCTCTTTACCTTCAATGTAAAAAAATTGTTATTTTTTGTTTACTTATATCTAGACCAGATAAAGTTAGCTCCTATCTCAAACTATCGTATGCTTTTTGTTTTACTAGTAGAATATAAAGTAATTAAAACAATATTTCAATGAATTTTTACTGTTGTCTTGCCACATATGTTTTTTGAAAGTTATATTGTTAGGATTGGTGATGAGATGACTCGATTAAAGAATCTCACCCCAGAGGAACAAGGGCTAATTACAAATAATAGTTACTAGACATTTTTTGCTCTTTTTATTGTCTTTAATTTTCACGCAGGTGACCCTATTGGTTGGAGTTTGAGTTTTCGTTCACTTCACTGGCTGTAAATATCATACAAACGGGTTTAAAACCATTTAGGTTTTTAGAAGGCAGTCATTTGTCTCACCAGAGATAAGGGATAATTTGATCTCTGGCGAGGTAAGCTAATGAAAGTAAAGCAGGCTTTTTACCATGGAGCTACGGGAATATATTATTCTTTTTCTCTTTGCCAGTACTCCAAAGTAGTAGATTTTATTAAAATATGTCTTTTTTTTCTGGATTGGTGTCGACCAAAAAAAAAATTTTTTTTAGTGAAGCTTTCTTTTTCACTACTTTAAATTGCGCTTTGTCGGGGATAAGAAAGATTTTGTAGCCACTGCGCCGGTGAGTAACGGTATAGTGATAAAGTTGGGTTTTCAGGAGGATTGCCACTATGTGTTGGATCAACTTTCCGCATTGCTGCACAGTGTAACTGAAATTTGTTAACTTGGACTTTGGTCGTTTTCACAACGTTAGAAATTTGTTCGTTTATGCACCGAGTTAGGACACAGCTTGTTTTGCTCCAGTTCAGGAATCAACGAGCTATTGTGTCGAAACAGGACCAAGTTCACTATCGTATTCAGTCAGGACTTGCCTTGTTTTTATAATAATGAGTCAGAACTTGGCTCGTCTTGGTCTAAGCCAGTCCAAACCCTGGGCTTGGCTCTACTCGACGTTGGCCTAGGACCTAGCTCATTTCTGTACCGCATTATCGAAATTCTGTAGCTTCGACTTAGCTTATTCTTGCACCGATTCTCTCTAAAGCTTAGACAGCTAAATTTATTTTTTAAAGCTAAATTTTGCATATTTGCAATAATGAGTCAGAACTTGGCTCGTCTTGGTCTGAGTCAGTCCATACCTTGTGCTTGGCTCTACTCGACGTTGGCTTAGGACCTAGCTTGTTCTTGCACCGATTCTCTCAAAAGCTTAGACAGCTAAATTTATTTTTTAAAGTTAAATTTTGCATCCACTTATTTTTAAATTCGAAATTACGTTCAGAACCGAAATGCAATAGTCAATCTTCATGTTTTTATGTGTCGGAGGGCTTAGTTTCGGTCTGCCATTTGTTTGCTTATTATTATTATTATTATTATTTTTTGCTTTTTCAGAGGCTCTTATGAACAACCGCCATATCTCTGGTTTTGGTGATTTGCAGCAAAGTTTGGCCCTTGACGGAGATACAACCTCGCTTGGGTCCAACAGTCAAGGTCCAGCTGTCGGTGGTCTTTGTACACTTTCATCTTTGGGTCTATCTGCTGGTAAAAGTTTTAGTTGCTGAATTTTGTTTTTAACAACTAGTTATCTCTCACCTCATTCGTGACAAAATAATTGGTAGTCTGCGCCATTTGAAAGAGGAAGAGGAAGATAAGGTTTTTCAAAATATAAAAACAAATGTAAATGAAATGCTGAAAGTAAAATTGCTAAGTCTAAATAGATTTTCAAACGAAGTAATGCCTTATCTACCAAATAGAGAAAAAGACACTAATAACTGGAAACAGGGCACTCGAAAACAGAAAACAGCTGTTTGTTGTTAAAACTAAATGTTTTTATTTTTTCCACAAAA
Source organism: Artemia franciscana (assembly GCF_032884065.1). NCBI lineage: Eukaryota > Metazoa > Arthropoda > Branchiopoda > Anostraca > Artemiidae > Artemia > Artemia franciscana. Next base: position 12,420,925 of record NC_088878.1, on the reverse strand, counting down.
TCTGCATTAACAAGATTTCTGTATTTTAACCAAAATATTATTTTATCAATAATGAAAATTAAAGTGGGTACTCTGGTTTCAAAACTGGCTAGTCAGGAACAGTCTTTTTTTTCAAGAGTAGTCGATGGTGTATTCGGGCTCACCACTTTAGGACAAATAGCTTCCAGGGTCAGGGGCTGCAGGTTTGGGATTTGTAATTTTCCTGCTTCTCATCTAAACCCATCTGACCTACATGAATAGCTCAATATTATTAAAATTTCTAACCCTGGGTGACAGTTTAAGCCTGCAAAAATTTTAACAAGTTCAGTTCAAAGTGACTAAACTAGTCGCTCATATCATCCGTATGGTAATTATCCTTCGATGTTGTAGCGTTCCATGTTGCATTTTTCATGGTCTTTAAAGTGTCAGTGCCTTATAAAAGGCAAAGAGTCTAAACAGGGCCCGAAACTTTTTTTTAAGTCCACATAGAAGCTCTTAAGTCGGCAAACGATCAAACAGTAAGAAGTCCTCGGGATCTTCGGTGTGCTGCGGGCTTTGTACAAGTCTGGGCCCATTTTTGCATATACGTGGTTTTCTGCACTTGGCAACGTAGTTTCTATAAGCAAGAATTTGTGCCTTCCAAAAGAAAATCTCATCAAATTTCAGCTAACACAAGCAATTTATCATCAAACTATCGAACAATTATGTATGCATACATTATACTGTCATAAGAATGCATTTCATAATATAAACAAAATAGCAAGAAGAGGTTACACGACCCCATCCCTCCCGCTTTTACTCAAAATATAACGCAATGTTGTGTATTTAACTCGGCCGTGATTTTCTCATTGGGTGCTACTCCTTAAGGTCAGAGTGCAAGCCTGTTTGCAGTTATAATTCTGGGAAGCCCCATGGAGTCGCAATAATAGAACGGTTCAACATTGTTTTTCTTCTGATTGGCATTTTTTAAGTGAATTGCAAATGTTGAGGAAAAGTAGTTCGCGTGATCGTTTTTATTTTGGTAAATTTATCGCAAATTCTAATAGATATCCTACTTTAAAGTCATAAGTCCTTAATTGGCTTTCTGCCGCAGGAAAAAATGGTGTTCTGTATTATTGTAATATTTCTTCAATTTCTTTTGTTTTATTATTGTTTTCTTTATTGATAGTAGAGCATAGAAAATGGTAGTCTGTAACTCCCGCCTGTTATACAACTGCTGACCACCCTATCATACACACAAATTTTATACACACATTAAAAAAATTAATAAAAAAAACTAGTTTTTTTAAGGATTAATAGCCTACGTATTGACATTTTGGGCATAATCAGACAATTCAGTAGAGGCTGGTAAAAATTAGCTGCTATGTCTATTATTGTCTATTATGATTAACACGTGTATTGCTGCAGCAAGCTTCCTTTTAACACAAAACGCAACAACAACTTTTTGCAGCTTCGTGATGAGCTCTACCCTTTTTGTTTCTGTCAGGGATCACACTCACATCTACTCTATGCTAATGAGATAACTGTCACATTCGAGTCCTATGAGTTTTGTACACAATTTAAAAAAATTTGAACTAGGGCTAGTAAATTTGTAGACGAAGTGTCTTTCCGAAAGCGACGTATATTCACGTGAAGAATTGTGTAGATTGAACAACAGATTGAGGATGAATTTCAGATTTTTTAGTAGAATGACTAAATAGGACGTGTTGACCAATGCATATTAATAGAACTCAAAAATTGAACTAGGAAATTGTACTGGAAGACGCCATAGCACGCCTCGTCAACATGTTTACAACTTTGGGAAGTTGTCTACTGACATTGGCGAAATTCTATTTTAAGTTTCGGTTTTGAGAGGTTTTTCTAAGGATTTAGACAAAACATGTTTGTGTGATATCAATTTGAATTACACTTGATTTGTCAAAAAATAATATTTGCAATTTCAAGCATTCTTTGTTCCATTACCCGTGAATTCTCGCAATGTAGATTTGAACTAAAATAGTAAACAAACAATTAAAAATAGGGTAAAAACGGGTAAATAAGAAACAGGCAGCAGAAAAAACCGAATATTCGTAAAAACACAATAAATTAATAAAAAAAACAAACAAAAAAACTCCAAAGAAAACAGAACAGAAACAGAGAACCTTGAAAACCGAACTGGATAAATAGTTTGTTTTTTTACTATATCCCCCTAAACTGGCCATACCGGGTGGATTATTTTAATCCCTTTACCAATATTGCAATTGATTCCTATCATGTTTCAAGTTTATCAGCCCTTAAAAGTGCGTTATTTCTCATTTTGCATGTTTTGAAATCACCTCTTTTTTGCCGTTTTTAAGGCCTTTTTATATAAAAATGATGTTGAACACAAGAAAGATAAAGATTACAAGAACACAAGAAAGTGTAACAAATAGCCTCGGATGTACCACCGGGAGGTTTTGATGACTGTTGTTACGCGCTCAAATTGTTGTTATTACTTTTATTATTATTATTTTTTTAATGAAAAGAGGAAACAAGAATGATCCCCGTCACCGCTGAGCAGCTTCACAGGTGCTGTTTTTCGGGCTCCCCATAATGTTCCCGGGTATAATGTACAATGAGTAGCAAAACAAAGGTGCCTCCAGCCACATAGAAGAAGAAATAATCCAAAATATTTCTCAAAGATATTATTGCGCGAAAAAGTGAGAAAGTGGAAGAATTTGTTCAAGTTTTTAAATTGAGGGTACAAAAAGAATATTAAAGAATATTTCTTCAAAATTTAGGAGACCCCTCAACCCCACAACCCAATCATTGCCCCTACTTTGGGTAACTAAGAGTAACGAGATCATCACTTGCGCCCTAGTGATCATTCATACTTAGATAATAACAGTATGTCATTTATCCCCGCATTTTCTACTCTCTATGAAACCCCTAGTTGAGTGTTTTTGGCACCTATTCTTGACGGCTCAAAGTTGCAATTCCAAAAAAGGTAATTTTTTTCTTTAATACCAAAGACAAGTAATTTTGCATTTAATATATGTAATCTTGACATACTAGAAAGCATTAATTATAAGCTTCTACGGGACACTGGCGAATACTCCCTCTTAATTTCTTCACTAATATAAAACGAAAAGATGGGAAAGTTATAAGTTGACACGAAAAGAAATCATCCTTCATTAACGTTCGTCTTATTGCTGATTTGGTCGTTGATTTCTTTATCTATCTTTGCTGATAATTAAAATGCAATTTCGGAAGGGTAACTCCCTCCCGGAAAGTTATGATATTGGTAGACTTCAGGATGAAAATTTGAGAAAAAAATTCCAGGAACAGTTGAGTACTAAACTTGAGGGTTTAAAATTTGACAATGTGGAAGATGGATGGAATAATTTCAGAAAAACAATTTGTGAAGTTGCTGATGGTGTCCTAGGGAAGAGTGCTAAGACAGCAACTAGGAATATTAGTGAAAAAGCTTTAGGTTTAATAGAGAGTAGAAGGGGTTTGTATAAGAATTATCTGAGTGATAGATCGTATGAAAACAAAAGGAATGTAAAGAAAGTGGAGAAAGCATTAAAATATGAACTAAGGAGATGTGAAATGGAGCCGATGGATAAAATTGCTGAGGATCTGGAAGATGCGGCTAGACGGCATAATAGTAAAATATTATACTGGCATGTTAATAAATTGAAAGGGAGTAGCCAATCCGGACTAGTCCCAGTTAAAGATAGAAATGGGGCCACAATTAGTGATAAGGAAAAAGTTAAAGAAAGATGGGTGGAACATTTTGAGAATGTGCTAAACCGAGATACAGTTGCAGGAAAAGATATAGATGAAAATGAAAAAGTTTGTGACACCTTGGATTTATTTAAGATTTTAAGATTTGTTTAGTGAGGAAGAATTAGCGACAGTGCTAGAAGGATTAAAAAATAATAAGGCCCCAGGTGCTGATAGTATGATTAATGAGTTTCTTAAATATGGTGGCTCTGAGGTTAGGAATAAGCTACTGAAGATTATGAAGTTGGTCGAAAATGAGTAATCTACTACCGTTACCAAGAAAAGGGACATAAGCCACTAAGTGGCGCATGTTTTATGCTGTTTTATTAGGTCTTGTTGCAATTCAGAATGACAGAAAATGAATATCTTATGGAGCTATAACACGAGGACCTGGCATTTATCTCCTTTATGTGTCAAGGAAAAAGGAGACATACACAATAAAATAAAACAATTTTGAATTCGCTCAGAATACTTGAATTTAATTTAAATCATTGAAAAGAGCATAAAAAGTTCATTTAGTATATATTCCTTTTATCCCCACTAGCCTCATCCTTCAGAATGACAACAGCCGACAAACGTTTTTCCTTATTTGGCTCTCCTGAAAGGTTACAAAAATGGCATATGTTGAATGCCATTAATTATCAAAGCTGAATGAGAAATTCTCAAAACTTGAGAGAAAGAGGAAAAAATGGAATTAAATATGTAATCCCTCCCCCTATGAAAAAAGACAAATTTTGTATCGAAAAAGTAAGTAGTTCTACGACAAGTAAAAATCTGTTTGCCATTTTGTTGTCAAAGATCAGGAAAGTGTTGCTCTGGCAATTCTGGCAACTTGGCAGACATATCCTGTATGGATGTGGAAAAGCTCTGCTCGTAATGTGCTGGGCCAGTCGGTAAATAGAATAAGGAGAGTCATTGGGATTAGTTTTACGTGCCGCAGTTTTACCAATTTTGGAATGATAATATGACAGTTCTCCCAAAATATCAAACCCCTGTAGGTAAAGTCCACCCCCTTCCCAACATTTTCGCTATTGACGATCCTATCCTTAGATATGCTGCTTTGTAATTTATTCCTTACTTATTGGAATGTAAGAAATCGTTATTGAATAGGGACGTTATTGTGAGGCTGCTGGAATGGTGCTGTGCTGTGCGTGGAAACTTAAGAAGTGAAGTGAGTGGAAAACGAATCAAAGAAGTACTAATTCTGAAAGGAGATTTAATCTGCTAGAGTTGATCAAACGGCACTCTAGATTCGAGAACTGAAACGGTCAATTTTGTCCATGCACGAGGAAATTTAAATGTATCCTAAAAATTAAACAATTAAGTAATTGGTACTGAAGTAACATCCGTCGCGTCTGCGCTAATCAACTATCATAGTTGACATAGCAGTGAGCTATTATAGAGTTGAATAAAAACATATTTAAGTCACCCTTTAGAATTGTTGTTGGTTTGCTTGTATTAGATATATAGTTGTCACCGGGAGGGAAAGGATTTAGTACCTCAGTAGTCGGTCGAATCCCACGTGACATTACTAATAAATGTGTCTCACATCTCATGGAGGGTGTCAGAATGAAACGATAATATCAAGAATCATAGAAATCGAGTAATATCGAGTAACTGATCTGAGAACAGAAAATGAAAAACAAATAAAGTTTGAAATAAATATAAGCAATAGGACAGTCGTTACTACAAACGAACTTGTGGGCTAAGTTATCGCGTGCCTATAGAGCATATATAGATATAAAATTATGCAGAGTAGTGTATTCTATGATGTTCAGTATTAAAACCCGTTACCCTGTAAGTGGGTGTTTTGTGCAGTGAAATTCTGAATAGTTATATTAAAAGGGCTTTAATTAACTTTCACAATGATCACTCACGGGGCAAAGACACTGGAAATTGATAGCAAACTTTTCTTTTTATCCTCTTTTCTTGGAACTTGAGTGATAGAACTCATTCCACTAGATTGCTTTATTTAATAAATTGAACCTCGCTTCAAGCTATGTTCAAATTCGTATGTTCGATATCAGGTCATAGACAGAAATTCATTTCAGATAATGGGTTGGGTAGTCTTTTGAAGATAAAAGGTATAAGTGAAAAACCCTGTGAAGGGAGGTAGGATGAAGGAATCTTCGCCTTAAAGGAGGATTAGGGGAATTTATGTTGCTGGGGGGGTACAGGAAAATTTTGTTAGGCGGCCTACTTCGTGAAAATATGAAAGCTATTGTATATGTTCTATTTTTGGTAAAAATTATTATTTTCCAATGTTCTCCTGGTGTTGAATCAAAGTCTGGCTAGTGTCATGGTTTCCCTGTTTCTTTTCAAATGGTGCTGCGAATTTGAATCCGTATAAACATTGCATTAGTAAATAAATAAAAAGAAAAAACTGACCGAATACGTTATTTTTTAGGACTATCCTCATCGCCTGCCCGACTTGGAAGCTTAGAGTCTGCTGGACGATGGACCTCGAAGGAAAATCTTCTATCATCAGATTCGAAGGTTGAGGGCGATCCACAGATTTTTGTTGCTCTTTACGATTTCCAGGCTTCGGGAGACAACCAATTAAGTTTAAAAAAAGGTTGGTAACATTGCTGGACATTTCTGCTACTTTTTTTTCAACCTCGTATCTTTTATTATTCTGATAAAAAATAAATAAAATAAACAGCTTTAGATTTTAACAAACGGAATTAGAATTAAACGGAATAAAACAATTGCAAGGATTGGTAAAGAGCAAGGTGTCTGACATGCACCATTATTATTTTTTTTTCGGTCATCATATTGAACAAGTCTTTGTAAAAATTTGAGGTGTGATAATCCAATCGCAAATTAAAAACTCCACGGCCATTTTGAATGCTGAAATTGATCCAAGGGTAGGCCCAAAAGCTTTTTTTTTTTTAGTTAAAACAGTCAAAAAGTTCAGAAATGTTCTTTCAGAGCCAACATGATAAGTTTACCGCAGGGATAAAAGCTCCATATTGTGCAAATAGTCCATATACAGCAGAGACTTCATATGTTAATACTTATCGAAAAAAGAACATATTATACATTTTTGAAGCCAGATTCATATAATTATTTTTATTCTGCATGATTCGGGGACTCTAAGTCGGATACTTTGAACTCTTCCTCTCCCCCCTCCCACTTCGCACATAGAGACATATTGTAACTCTTTCGGCTTGCTGGTCACAAATATGGGCTAGCCGATTACACGTGAGGCTAATATGGAGATATAGATGTCCAAAATCAAAACACGTGTTGTAAATGCTTCAGAGGTATCTTACCCCCTCCAATACCAGCTCTTCAACTCCAAGTTCGTAGTTATAGAAATGTTTAGCTCCTTTCATGTCACATAGAGTTTGTCAAGTAATGGTCGTTTTTGGTTAAATTCATTAATTATACATCTAGTAAAGTTTTAGTCGTGGTACAACCGTCCTAAATCAAAACCCATTAAATACATATTTCATAAATTATGTTTAATTTTCATCAAAACTGGTTAAAATGATATTCAAGTTGTTTTTTTTTTAGTCAAAGGTTGAAGCCGATATTCAATTACAGACGTCGAAAATCAAAATAATTTTAGTGTGTTTTTCAGTGGATGTTTGGAATCAAAGTCTTACAAGGATTTTCATCCCTTTTATGGCTACTGTAAAGCAGCCTGGAATATCTAGTTTGGTTGCCATTGACACCGGGCAAGTACGTTGCCAGTTTTTCGTACGCAAAGAATTTGGGTAACAGATAATCATGACGCTTAGTGGAAAATGATTATCGCTAATTTCTGTTTGTTGGTAATCACCAGTATAAACTTAGGAAGGGGGCTTTAAGGGCCAGAACCACTCTCAACGGGCTTCATATTGGAGGTGGATCCCTATAACAACAAAAAAAATATTTGAAAGAAAGCTGTAGAACCTATAAGTATTCACCGTTTCTTATGTTGGGGCCTAGGTCATTAGGGAACGTTAGCCTCGTGAAGGAAATTAGAACTACACATATATGTTTTTAATTCAAAAGTTATAAGTAAATATAGGGGTAAAAGGTAGGTGTTAGGAAAACCATCCTCAGCAACTAGGAGATAAATAAAACCTGAATTGCTATCTACTTTGGTACATTTTTTCGTTATTTGCCCATGTGTCTAGTTTTGGTATTGGTCTGAGATTTAGATGTTTTTTTCATCCTCTAATTGATTTATATCCTAAAATTGAATTATCTGGAAAATAAATAGGATAAATAGTATACAGTGAAAGCTTTCATGTTTGAATAAAAATGCACATGTTGAGATATGGCTACTATGCCCTATTTATTGGAGTTCTTTCAGTTAGTTGGAAAAATAAAATTGTGTTCATACGCATGTCTGGCTTTAGCTCCTTCCTGGATACTATCTAGCTAGACATCTGTGGCCAGGCAACTTTCGTCAAGAAGAGAAATTTAGTGCTTGATTGAAGGAAGCTACAGTGAAGCATCATGCTCTTGTCTTGAACTCTGTTTCTAGGATTGCCAATATTCCAGTTTATGTCGCAATCCTTTGCAAGTCCTAGCAAGTTTAGCTAGACTTCCATGTCTAAACATGTGGCTGGTCGGTCCGACACCCATGTTTAGGCCTAGAGTTCTATATAGGCTTGATTACAAATGCTAATTAAGGAGATGGGTATTGTTTCATTAGATTGCTAAAGGATAACGTGGCCTGGTATGCTTTATCGTAATTCCTTTTCTGTTGACAAACTAATTGTGTGACAAGCAGATTAAACAAATTATAAGCCAATAAGCATTACATCAGCCTATTCGTAAGAATGGATTATTAATTTTTGTAATAATTTAATTATTTTTCTTTGCCGTAGGAGAACAAGTTCGAATATTAAGCTACAACAAGTCTGGAGAATGGTGTGAAGCGCATGCGAGTTCAGGAACAATCGGCTGGGTGCCATCTAATTACGTAACACCAGCAAATAGCTTAGAAAAGCATAGCTGGTACCATGGACCTATCTCTCGGAACGCTGCCGAATATTTACTAAGCTCTGGTATAAATGGATCTTTTCTTGTCCGAGAAAGTGAGTCTAGTCCTGGGCAGAGAAGTATATCTCTCAGGTAAGTCTCACCTGCTATTGTACTTAAAGATATATTGAATATTTATTTTAGAATCTCAATGCAAAACGTATGAAAATTCCCTTAATTCCACGAGATTTTTTTTGTTTACTTAATTTTTTTCATTGAAAGATATAAAGAGTTAAAAAATTGATCATTTTTAATCGAAAATATAGTTAAAATGCAAACATTGAGATTTTGAGCCTGAATGTCCCTCTTCCTGTGCCCCCCCCCTGACGCGTATCAATTTTTATAACGTGCAACGTAAAACCGTTTGATATCAAGTCCTTTAATCTCTCGGTATTTCCGCAACCGATATGTGAAAAATTTTGAAATCTCTGAAAATTTCGGAGTATCAATTCTTTCAATCAATTGTTCAATTTTTTTAGTGTTTTTTCTGGAATCTTTTTTTTTCAATAACATCAGAATGCAAAGAATACGTAACATCACGAGTTTTGTATTTATCTTTTGTGTTTTCTTCACTTTTGTTTGAAATTATATTCTAAAATGTGTATTGCAAAGTGGTATGATAATTATGACTAAAGACATTTCTAGCAAGCTGTAATTATTCAATTAACCCTTTCTACTGGATTATTTTCGTCTTTTTTTAATGAAACGCCAAAATATTTTTAAAGTATATTATAGTTTCAAAATATTCTAGTGATGGTTTCAAAACGTCCTCTTCCAAGTAATGTCGCTGTGGTAATTCTAAGCTTAACTAGACCTACGTTGCCTGGGCAACGTGAAGTGTTGCGGCAACCTTTGTCCGGCTTTGCCGATTAAAGTGTTGCGAGAGCAACACTTTGGTTTTGTTTCTTCGCTATCGGTTAAATGCTGAAGTTGTCAGCCTATCGAAGCTTTTAAAACAGTATGTTCAAAGAAGAACGCAATCAGTAATCACATGATCACACCCCAGCGTTGAAAAAACAACAACAAAAGAATATTGAAAGAAAGGACTAAATTGACTTTGCAGCCAGTTGAACATTATCTTTTTCAATCGTAGACATCGTAACGGATGAAAACTAGGAACAATATCTTGTATAATCTAGTTGGTATTAATTATAAAACTATCCGGAGCTTTTCAGGATCAAAATACCATAGATGACATTCTATTAATTATTACGAAACTACCTCATTGTTTTGTATTATCGTTTGTACCCGTTGCGTAACATCTTAATTCTAGGTTACAGTGATTGATAGACCATCGATATGAACTTTCTTACCGACAGATTTACAGGGATCGAATACAATGTGCACCAATTTGGACAAATTTCTAGCCTAAAGTGAACCGATTTTTACTTACAAGTCCCTCTCCCGAGATAGACATCAAGTTCAACCGGAAACAAATAATGGGTACACCAACAAGCAAAAGTTGCAAACTCCTCATCTCTGAAAATGATTGTAACCTAACAGCCGATTATTACTTACTAGGCCCCTAAATGTCACTTTGCAGCCGGTTGAACTTTATCCTTTTCAATCGTAGACATCGTGACGGATGGAAACTTGGAACATTATCTTATGTAATCTAGTTGGTATTATAAAGCTATCTGTAACTTTTCAGGATCAAAATACCATCAGGGACCCATAAATTTCCTGTAATGACTCGCCATCCAGGATCGCTCATTATTGGATGGCGAGTCATTACAGGAAATTTATGGGTCCCTGATTCCATAGATGTGTACCAATTTGCACAAATTTGTAGCCTCTCGTGAGCCTCCTCTAGCAACCGATTCTTACTTACAAGTCCCTCTCCCGGGATATACATCCAAGTTCACCGGAAACAAATAATGGGTACACCAACTAGCAAAAGTTCCAAACCCCTTGTCGCTGAAGTCATTGTAGCCTAACAGCCGATTATTACTTACAACTCCCCTACATGTCTTACAATCGGGAACCAAGTTGTTCTTACCATCAATTACACCAGAAACAGATAATAGGTACACCAATCAGCAAAAGTTGCAAACCCCTCATTGCCAAAGATGATTATAAGCTAATAATCGACTGTTGCTTGGAAGTCCCCTACATATCTCACAATTGGTATCGGCCTATTTTTGGTTCAAGTGTGTACCTTACCACTGAAGTTGTCAACCCCTTGAAACTTTCAAACTGGTGTATGTCATGAAGGAATTTTTGTAACAAAAAATGGATGACATATACTTTGATCAGCTCATCAAGGTCTATCGATTATCATTGAAAAAAAAATTCTATCTGTCTTAGTTCAAAAGTTGACTTTTTTGCCGGAGGCCAACTTTCTAACACCACCACTTAGAAAGGAGCAAAGGATAAGCTCTAATTTCTTTAGCAATGAGAGAACTTTTAAAGTTTAAGAGGTATATCTGATACCATTTCTCTATTGCAATCCCAAGTAGAAAAAAAAGAATGGTAAAGTCAGCTGAAATCACGAACAGAAATGGCTAGAAACAATAGATGGCAGCACTTTCGGACCCGTTGGAAAATCGCACTTTTTTGTTTCTGTAAATTTTTCTATTTATCACTCAAAAAAGATATATTGGCTTTGGGGCCGGGGAACTACCGCATATATTTAACACTTATAGATTTTAGTCCATCTTCAATTTGAAACTGGTGCCTGCCTGCTTGCCTGCTAGAACGGAGCTTTCCACTCGAAAGCAGAAACATGGTTTGATGAAACGAAAGCTTGGCTGCACAACTTCAGATACTCTTCTCTGACATAGGCTATATAACTCCACTTCACTTCGCACACCATAGGCTCTGGCTCGAGGACAAGCAAAAACCATCCTTTTTGGCCCCAGGCAAGAGTTCTACAGAGCTTTCCAAAATGTAATGTCATATTCATCAATCCGGCCTGAGGTCCACACTTTCCGTAAAAACCGCACAGGTTAGACCCTTACCAGTTTCCAGGAATAAGCTGAGATCGGCGGCATAGGAAAAAAAAAAAAAAAAAAAAACCGGGACAAAACCAAAGTGTTGCTCTCGCAACACAATAAGTTTTCCAACTGTGATACAACTACATTTAAAACCTAATGAAAGGGGTTTTCAAATGAAGTTTTATCTTCAATTAATTTCATGAGTATTAGTAAAGATCATGGATTACAAAGAAATAAAAGCAAAACTGATTCTTCTTTGAACTAAGCTTTCTAAATATGATTATCAGGATTTCAGAAACAGAGCCACAAGGGCGTATCTACCATTTTTTTTCCTGGGGGTGGGGTATTTTCTTAGGGAGGGGTGTTTACAATTTTTTTTATAAAACACATCAACAGTTTGTTGATATGCATTTAGGTTACTGTTTTACGAGTGGAGCAATTATATTTTTTTCTGGGGGGGGGGGGGGTCAAACCCGGTAACCTTTCACACCCCGTGATACGGCCTTGTAGAGCCATTGATGTTTTTGATAGTCAAAGGCAGTAATAAATGAGTGTATAATTAAGGCTGATGTCTTGACAAAATAGTTGTTTTGCAGTCTCCCTGTAATGTATTTATCGAGTTCCTGGCTGTCGAATAAGCGAAAACAATATATGAAACAGCAGTAAAGGATAAGCCCAACAGCAGCAAGGAGCACTTCAACATAGTCACTCCTGCAAGGCTCTCTGGCCAGGTAAAAATAGGGAGGACGGAACCAAATAAAAAATGAAGCAAATAAATTAAATAAATATTCTTTAAACTCAGGTCCTCAACCTAAAAAAAAAAAAAAATTCAAGCTAGGCAGAGGAGTTGAACATGATTCCACCTTCTCAAAAAAAAAAAAAAAAAAAATGGCAGACCCTATCCGGTGACATCAATTCAAAGGAAAACTTAACTATTAACAAGAAATTCTCTAATGTACTTTTTGGAGATACTAAATGAGTGGCAACTCTGTCAAGACTCTGGGAGAGTGTTTCAAATCATGCTTCCAGCTATCAGAGGGCGTTGATGTCAGACCGTATTGATGGAGTGTACGGTAAGTTGGAAGTGCAGAAATAATAAGTCGATTGCTCATAAAATAAAAGATATATTACTACATAGGACAGCCGGAAGCTGGTCATATAACCTTATTTAGCTGGTTATACGTTTAGTTTATATCGTTTTATATAATTAGGATATCAAATGCATTCCTTACTTGCATCATTTATGTGCATTAAATATTATGCTGAAAGTAAAAATAATAAGCTTGTCAAGATTACGGCTTTCAGTACTGTCCCTTGGCACAAACAAAGACGGGTACCAAACAGGATTAGTTTTCCCTGAACAGAATATCCTATGTTTGAAAACTGAAAGCCGGACAGCAAAGGCAACAAAACAAAGACGGGTACCAAACAGGATTAGTTTTCCCTGAACAGAATATCCTATGTTTGAAATGTTTGAAAACTGAAAGCCGGACAGCAAAGGCAACAAAACAAAGACGGGTACCTAACAGGATTAGTTTTCCCTGAACAGAATATCCTATGTTTGAAATGTTTGAAAACTGAAAGCCGGACAGCAAAGGCAACAAAACAAAGACGGGTACCTAACAGGATTAGTTTTCCCTGAACAGAATATCCTATGTTTGAAATGTTTGAAAACTGAAAGCCGGACAGCAAAGGCAACAAAACAAAGACGGGTACCAAACAGGATTAGTTTTCCCTGAACAGAATATCCTATGTTTGAAATGTTTGAAAACTGAAAGCCGGACAGCAAAGGCAACAAAACAAAGACGGGTACCTAACAGGATTAGTTTTCCCTGAACAGAATATCCTATGTTTGAAATGTTTGAAAACTGAAAGCCGGACAGCAAAGGCAACAAAACAAAGACGGGTACCAAACAGGATTAGTTTTCCCTGAACAGAATATCCTATGTTTGAAATGTTTGAAAACTGAAAGCCGGACAGCAAAGGCAACAAAATTGTTTGTAGCAAAAGATAAGGATTATTGAAGAGCTATTTCTGTTTCCTCCCTTGACGAAATAATTGCGGTGTTGAGTATATCGCACGTCCTTATTGTATATTAAGTATTATACTAATAATTGGAAATTAAATAATATTGAACATTAAGAACTTTGTGTCTTGATGAAAATAAGATCCATATCCAAAATTAGCTAGTGAACATGTTCAGGCCTGCAGAAAACTTACATTCAAACTCCTGTGCAATTTGAGAAAAATATCTCCATCGAAACAATAAACTTTTGAACCTTTGTTTAATTCTAATGTTGAATCCTTAGAATTCAGATATACCAGGTGGCTTTATTCGTGAAAAGGAAGCCTAGCCTTATCTCTAGTATTTATGATAGGAAATCAAACAGTTCGTGGTAACGAACTGTAGTAAGGAGCGACCCGACTCAATAGTAACCGAAACTCTAAAAATTTTGATACTAATAGTTACATCAAAAGAATCGCATTTCAATGCTGATTTTAAATATATAAGTTTCATCAAGATCAGTTCTACCCATCAAAAGTTACGAGCCTGAGAAATTTGCCTCATTTCAGAAAATAGGGGGAAACACCCCCTAAAAGTCATACAATCTTAACGAAAATCACACCATCAGATTCAGCGTATCAGAAAACCTTATTGTAGAAGTTAAGCTCCTATTTTTTTTATTTTTTTTTCCCAGGGGTGATCGTATCGACTGAGTCGTCCTAGAATGTCGCGACAGGGCTCATTTTAACGAAAATTAAAAGTTCTAGTGCCCTTTTCAAGTGACCAAAAAAATTGGAGGGCACCTAGGCTCCCTCCCACGCTCATTTTTTCCCAAAAGTCACCGGATCAAAATTCTGAGATAGCCATTTTATTCACCATAGTCGAAAAACCTAATAACTATGTCTTTAGAGACGACTTACTCCCCGCAGTCCCCATGGGAAGAGTTGCAAGTTACAAACTTTGACCTGTGTTTACATATAGTAATGGTTACTGGGAAGTATACAGACGTTTTCAGGGGATTTTTTTAGGGGGGAGATTTGAGGGGGGGTTACGTGGGAGGACATTTCCATGGAGAAACCTGTCATGGCGGAAGAGAATTTCAATGAAGGGGGCGCAGGATTCTCTAGCATTATTTAAAAAAATAATGAAAAAATAAATATGAAAAGTTTTTTCTACTGAAAGTAAGAAGCAGCATTAAAACTCAAAACAAACAAAAATTATTATGCATATGAGGGTTTTACCTCCTCGTTATACCTCACTCTTTACGCTAAAGTATTTTTAATAATTTCAACTATTTATTCTACGACCTTTGCGATTCAGAGCTCATTCTTAAGGATTTGGGACAAAATTTAAGCTTTAGGGTAAAGAGCGAGGTATCGACGAGGGTTGAACCCCCTCATACACGCAATAAAAACATACGAATATAGAAGTTCGTTACGTAAATTAATTCGTAAGTTACGTATATTTTTTTTACCAATGAAAACGTTTGTAAAAAATTAAAAGTTCTAGTTGCTTTTTTAAGTAATCAAAAAATTGGAGGGAAACTAGGCCTCCTCCCTCGCTCCTTTTTTCTCAAAATCTTCCGATTAATTGCAATTAATTGATATGCAAATTTCGTTTTAATTATCTATGTGCGGAGAGCCAAGATCAAAACATGCATTAATCCAAAAACATCCAGAAATTAAATTTAAAAAAAACAAGGTTTTTTAAATGAAAGTAAGGAGCAACATTAAAACTTAAAACGAACAGAAATTACTTAGTATATGAAAGGGGCTTTTCCTCCTCAACGTCTCGCTCTTTATGCTAAAGTTTCTTACTGTTTTAAAAATAGAGTTAAGAGAAAGAGCCAAACTTTAGCGTAAAGAGCGGGGCGTTGAGGAGGAAAAGCTCCTTTCATATACGAAGTAATTTCTGTTAACCCTACTCATCCATAAAATCACATAGGTCAAACAGCATAGCCACACACAATCAACCATAAAGAATAATCCATGGACAGGCAGTCATGTCGTCAATAAGTATAAGTCGTCATTTACCAAACAATAGAAAAAATAATATAGACAAATAACTCAGAGGCAACACCCAACATAAGGGCTCATCAGGAGAATACACTGGCCTACATAGGGTTTTCTTCTTCCTCAGATGCTGAATTAGATTGATCTGTTTTTTTGTTGTTTTTTTTCTTCGAAAAAAAATTCTATTTTTCATTTACATATAATCTGGAATAATTTTTGTGGATGATTGCTTAATATCAAAGTATGACATCATATTGGGTCTTTGGGCTACTCAGCCAGGATGGAATCTCGGACACTGTTCTATTAAAGGCTTCCAAAGTTTGATCAACGACAATGTGCAGCTTAGTCAGACTGAGGATTGTTTGTCAACCCTCCTCCCCTCTTGGAGAGAGAGAAAGAGGGGGGAGATTAATGGATAATGTTGCGTTTGAGGCACTTGTAGCATATGTCACTCTTTTTGGACGGCAACTGTCAAGAAGGAGGGGATGGGGAGAGGGAGGGGGACTGAGAGATTCTTGTTCGATTATTTATATTATGTATGACTTGCCGTATAAGATTATTATCTTTAATTATGTCAAGTTTTTATATATATATATATATACATATATATATATATATATATATATATATATATATATATATATATATATATATATATATATATACATATATATACATATATATATATATATATATATATATATATATATATATATATATATATATATATATATATATATATATATATCTATATATATATATATACATATATATACATACATATATATATATATATATATATATATATATATATATATATATATATATATATATATATATATATATATATATATATATATATATATATATATATATATTCAAGAACTTTCTACTTAAAATTGCCCTAACTCACGATTTTTTCCTCCTAATTTCATTTGAGCCTTTGAGGGGTATTCTGAACCAAAATATTTTTCCAACTCTCTTGGTGATGTGACGTCATTGCAGTATTATTATAGAAAATCCCCCCTCCTGTAATGACCTGGGAAAAGGAATTTGTATTTTTCGTATTTTTACTTGATCTTGTTATAAGGTGGCGTTTTCAATATTATGTGTACTGAAAGTGAGGGTGTCGTATGTACATCTCTTTACCAAGTATTTTGCTTGTTTTCTGCACCTATTTGGGAGAAGTGAAAAATACTATTCCTTTTTTTGTTGTACCTCTTTTGTGCTGTCCAGGGCTAGGACGAATGAAATGGTAAATTACTATTCATAAGATAGTTTTCCTAATTTTCTTTGAAGAGAATTTAGTTGAGGTCGTGGTTCGTTTGTCTTAAAAATCTCTTTACTCGGTAATATTTGGATTTATAAAGAATGTAGCCTAGGAGGAAGCTCGGAAACTTAGACACTGGGTTCCAAACGCTTTTATTTTCAGCTAGTAATGTGTTGAATGAGGCTTTGAAAGAAGGAGACATTGGATAGACGGGGATGGAGGTGGAGCGTCTGTTGTTCTGTTTGCCTCTGGCGACTTGGTGCTGAAGTGAGTTGTTTGTCGTGGTAGTATTAATGGATATAGAAAGATATGCTCTGGAGTTGGATCCGTTCTCAAATAATTTGAAACCTTTTCAAAATGAAATCCTGGCTTTGCTATCGATAAAAGATCCGACATTAGGCTTCTAATATTTTTAGTTTGCATAGGGATAGAATTACAAACATAAAAAAGAGATTTATTGACGGGCTAAAAGAGAAAAGTTAAAAAGAAAGATACAGGATATGAATATTTTTTTTTCTTTTAGTTATGAAGGTCGTGTCTACCATTATCGCATTAGTGAAGGTTTTTATGGCATTACGGTTGGGTAGCGAACATGGTCTACAAGTATCACACTCATTGTATTTACGCTATTTTGAACAAAAAGTAACCAAAAATGACGCTAAAGTCGTAACATTTAAAAACTATTCCACACGTCTGAGATTTGAAATTGACCACTTGATACACTTTTCTTCCTTTATTATTGCTTAAAAAGGCGGAGAAAAGTCAAGTCAGACATAGAATATGAAATTTTTTTTTCTTTTAGGTATGAAGGTCGTGTCTACCATTATCGCATTAGCGAAGATAGTGAAGGTCGAGTGTTTGTTACATCTGATAGTCGATTTAACACCTTAGCCGAACTGGTGCATCACCATTCATTGAATGCTGACGGGCTGATTACGCTGTTGCTCTACCCTGCCCCTAAGAAGCACAAGCCAACAGTATTTGCGCTAAGTCCTGGTAAGCATTTGGCGTGGAAATAAAATATGTTTGCATCTTTTCCCTTTAAAGTATTTCTGTAGATACTCTTCCATGATTTTAATTGGAAATGTATAAATTTAGACATTTTTTTTGCAATCTTTTTAATACACATTTTGATTTTGGATAATTTTTTATTGGGTCATAATTTGATGTTGAGAGAGGATGGGGCGGAGGTTATTGTTCATAAAAGACTGTATAATATAAGATATTATCTATAGGCCAATTCACAATGAGACTTTACTAATACTGAGAAAATTCTTTTAATTTTTTCAGCCATCAGAAAAACTTATGAAAAATCGGATTGTCTCTGATGATAATGATAATTAGAACATATTATTAGCAAAGTCTCATTGTGAATGGGCCTTGTCTGATTTTACTCGTATCCTTTTTTTTCCCCAACGAGCTGAAATATGAGGTGTTTCTCGAGCTAGACATAGCCCTTTTTCCTTTTTTTTTCTTTGCTGAGTTAAGTAATCGATAACCTTGTCCGATATTGAGCAGTCATAGTTGAGACCTGAATAGTCTCAATAAAATGCAACCGGATACATAGATGACGACAACCGATAATTAACCAGATTTATATTGCGTAGGCAACGTGAAGTGTTATAGCAACCCTTTATCGACCTCGCCAACGAAAGTGTTGCAAGAGCAACTTTTTGGTCAGGAATCTGAGGAGTGAATTTTAAGGGATTTTTTGCCCTTCGCAACCTTTTAAATCATATGTCTTATGAAAGAACTGAAAACCTGGAATGCAATGTTATCGAACCAAGCTGGTACTATAAAACTATCCACCGCTTTTTATAATCATACCACTATTGGTAAGCCCTACCAAAAATAAAAGGAAGATAAACCAGCTAGTTGAAGGACCTAGACCCTAATCCTTGAAAACGACTATGGTCTAACGATTGATTCTTGATTATAACTCCCTTACTTATCTCTTAATTTTGATTTCTAATTTATTTTGATCTAGTATAAGGTGAACTAAGTTGCATCCCCGTAACCAAGAAGATGACCGTGTCCTAACGACCCATGTTTACTTGCACGTTCCTCTCCGTGGCGTACGCGTAAAAAAATTTCCATGCCCTCAAATGTATTGCCAGCAAATAATAGGTTCCGATGCCAACCTCTCATCGTAAAGATGACTGTGGCGTAACTGCCAATCGCTATTTACAAGTTCCTTAAACAGAATAAATTATTTGCCTTTGGTTACAGGTCATCTTATTTTAATTCTTTTTTAAGCATATTATTGTGAATTGGCCACGTCGGGCTACCTTCCTTTGTCCCTCTCCAGCTCTATGTTGCCATGTTTTTTTCTCTCTTTGTTTTTAATTCATTTGTGCCTTTTTGGTAGATTATAAAATTTGTTTTGATAATAGCTACTCTTTAATTTGAGCTTAGCTCCCTGTTAATATTTTAGTTTTTTTATTTTGTGCGTTCGATAAAAATCTAGAATCTTGAACGGATTTTTTTTCTTTGAAAAATATGATGTCATATGCATTGATCAGCGTTGAAAAGAAAATCTATCTGTCTTGGTTCACAAGATGAATTTTTTTGCCGCAGGCGAACTTTCTAATACTACTACTTAGAAAGGATCAAAGGAAAACCGTTGAACCATGATGCCATGATCACGAAACTGTATATCCACATTTGAAACGACGGACGTAGACAGAGGGGGAGGTCATTAACCGCCTCTACTCATGATGCACTTGTTTGCTCCTCTTGACACTCCTGTGTAACATCCTCTGGTTTTGCAGTATCCAATTTAGAAATTATTAATAATAATTTATTGACACCCTCTGTGCAAAAAATGCATCATAGAGAAGTTATTAAAGAAAGAAAAAAGAAAAATCAAAAAACACTCACGTAACAACACAAAAAGAGAAAAAACATGAACTATAGGTCGACAACTAGTCATATATACTTAGTTCAGAATGCACGCAAGAGGAAAATCAACAATTCTGTCACAACGCTCTCGGAATTTGGTGACGAGTATATCCATTTTTTCAAATATTTCAAACACTCCATAGCGCCTTGAAATGTAACTGTTTCGTATGCAAATGGGTATACATAGAAAATATTTGCAAAACCGAAAAAATGCTGAACAGATCTGTTTACGCTCACTTTGAGAAAATAATCGCCACACTGGTATCAGGAAAAATACATGCGGTGCAAAAATGAATTGTATAGCCGACCCAGTGTTCGTTTATCGAATTGGCCTTTTACCCTAGCAAGCAGGCCACATTATTTTCTCAGTTTCTCCTCAGCGAGTTTATAATAAGTGTTTTAGTAGCTTTAATCGAGCTCCTAAATGGGAGTTCAATTGCTTGCCCTTAGGGCTTCGACTCCTTGCTGTCACTTTTTTCATATGTTTTTGTGTGATAAAGAATCCTGTCTGAAATTTATAATTAAAGAATTAATTTATAGGCGGGATCTAGTGGCATATGTGAGGAACTTGTACCATCATTATTAAAGATGACCCCCAATTAAAGGATCTTGGTTTGGGTATGACTTGTTGTTCTTTGTTATACTTTATTCTTATCTTCTTTTAATATTTTCAGAGCCTGATAAATGGGAAATAGAAAGAACTGATATAATAATGAGAGCTAAACTTGGTGGTGGTCAATATGGAGACGTTTATGAAGCACTTTGGAAACGCCATGGCATGGTTGTCGCAGTTAAAACATTGAAGGTTTGTCAGATGATTTTTTTTAACTGATGTTTGCGTGTTTGTATTATTTTTAAGAGAAGTTTCACAAAAAAAAAATCGAGAACATATAAGGGAATACCTTTACCAAGACCTGGATGGTGGTAAAAAAAAAGGGTAGTCTATGTGTAGTTTTTGTACATTGCAGGAATATGAGTCCATTCATGCTTCAATCGCTTCTTGCTTTAGTTATCAACCCTGATGGTGAAAGAGAATTAACCTCCGGTATGACGCGAATAATTGCACCGAGTTTAGTGTTGAAGTCAGGCTTTTTATCGTTTGATAAAAGCCGATGGACTTCTTTTTAAAACTGGACGACAAGGAATGAAACACTGAATGAATTGTGCGATGAAGGTCATTTTCTGTAAAAAAAAACAAAAAAAAAAACTATGAAGTGTTTGTGCATCAGTCGCGATATAATATCGTGATAATATTGTATTGATAATCTATATATATATAAATAAGTTGTCTGTCCTTTACGCCAGATTATATCTTCTATATATATATAAAAGAAAACAAACTAGAATGTAAAAACTGGAAATTGCATAAATATTTCGAAATATTTTGACAATAGATTGACAATGACAATTTGACAATTCGTAAAAAGAAAAATGGAAAAAAAATTAAAAAAAAATTAAAAATTAAAAAAATTAAAAAAAGGAAAAACATAAAAAAATAAAAAAGATGAAAAACTAAATAAAGCTAAAAAACTAAAAAAAAAAGAAAAAACTAAAAAAAAAACTGGGAATTGCACAAATATTTCAATATATTTTGACAATAGATTAAAGTAATTCGAAAACCTTAAAACAGATACCCCAAATTTGAGGTTTAATATAAATTGTTGGAGCTTTAGCATGCTTGGCACGTAAAAATTTTTCCGAGTGTCAATGTTAGAATGAACATTTACAAATTGAAGAAAACAAATTAATAAAAAGAAGAAACTAAAAAAAAAGAAAAAACTAAAAAAGAAAAAAAACTAAAGAAGAAACTGTATCTATATATATAAAAATCTATATATATAAAAATAAGTTGTCTGTCCTTTATGTCTGTTACACTATGTCTGTTACGCCAAAATAAAGAAGAAAAAGAAAACTAAAAAAAGAAAAATGGTAAAAAAACTAAAAAAAAAACTAAAAAGAAAAAACTAAAAAATAAAAAAAAATTAAAAAAGAAAAACTTAAAAAGAAAAAATGTAAAAAAAATAAAAAAATAAAAAGGTAAAAAACTAAAAAGAAAAAAACTAAAAAAAGCTAAACAACTAAAAAAAGAAAAAACTAAAAAAAACTGGGAATTGCACAAATATTTCAATATATTTTGACAAAAGATTAAGGTAATTCGAAAACCTTAAAACAGATACCCAAAATTCTGAGGTTTATTATAAATTGTTGGAGCTTTAGCTTGCTTGGCACGTAAAGATTTTTCCGAGTGTCATTGTTAGAATGAACATTGACAAATTGAAGAAAACAAATCAATAAAAAGAAGAAACTTAAAAAAGAAAATCTAAAAAAGAAAAAAACTAAGAAAAGAAAAAACTAAAAAAGAAAAAAAATGAAATGAAACTGTATCTATATATCTATATAAATGACGACTGGGACACTCAAAGAGAAATTACAGACTGGGATACCGGGACACAAATGACGACCGGGACACAGGGAATATAAATGACGACCTGGACACAGGGACACAACTACAACGGGGACGCCGGGGGCACAGTGGGATATATAAATGACGACGGGGACACAGGGAATGTTCGATTAGCAATCACCATCAACAAAGCTCAAGGGCAATCGTTAGAAAAATGCGGTATAGATATGAATACGGATTGTTTTCCCATGGACAATTATTATGTTGCATGTTCAAGAGTTGGTAAACCTGACAATCTATTTATATGGACAGACAATAGGACAGCAAAGAATGTTGTATATTCGCAAGTTTTACGTAGTTAAATATATATATATATATATATCTATACTAGCTGTTGGGGTGGCGCTTCGCGCCACCCCAACACCTAGTTGGAAGGGCACTTCGCGCCCCCCCAAGCCCCCCCGCGCGCGTAAGTCGTTACGCGCCATATTAGTTACGCGCCATTGTAGTTGTGTCCCTGTGTCCCACCTGTGAATAGAGATAGATATAAATATATGTTTTTAATTACGTAAAACATGCGAATATACAACATTCTTCGCTGTCCCATTGTCTGTGCATATAAATAGATTGTCAGGTTTACTGACTCTTGAACATGCAACATATAATTGTCCATGGGAAAAACAATCCGTATTCAGATCTATACCTCATTATTCTAATGATGTGTCCCTGTGTCCCGGTCGTCATTTATATTCCCTGTGTCCCGGTCGTCATTTGTGTCCCGGTGTCCCAGTTTGTAATTTCTCTTTGAGTGTCCCGGTCGTCATTTCAAGTTTTTTGGCATAAACTCTTTGAGCAGCTTCCTCGGCTGTTGCCATTGTAGGTTCTTCAGTCATTTTACAATTAAACATTTTTCCGTGAACAAATGTCTTAAATACCGTTAATGACGTCACCGTCAAAGCAAAAATGACGACAACTAATTTCATGACGTCAGTCAACACAGAAACATGACGTCACCTGATCCACAGACAGACAGACAACTTATTTTTATATATATAGATATATAAAAATAAGTTGTCTATGTGTCTTGTGTCGAGTGACTTCATGTTTGTGTGTCGACGGACGTCATGTTTGTCGACTGACGAATTTACAGACCGGGACATCGGGACGCAAATGACGACCGGGACACTCAAAGAGAAATTACAGACCGGGACACCGGGACACAAATGACGACCGGGACACCAGGACACAGGGAATATAAATGACGACCGGGACACTCAAAGAGAAATTACAGACTGGGACACCGGGACACAGGGAAACAACAACAACGGGGACGCCGGGGGGCACAGGGGGATATATAAATGACGATGGGGACACAGGGAATGTTCGATTAGCAATCACCATCAACAAAGCTCAAGGGCAATCATTAGAATAATGAGGTATAGATCTGAATACAGATTATTTTTCCCATAGACAATTATATGTTTATGTCAAAGAGAAAGCGACACAAGGAATGTTCGATTAGGGACACAGGGAATGTTCGATTAGCAATCACCATCAACAAAGCTCAAGGGCAATCATTAGAATAATGAGGTATAGATCTGAATACAGATTATTTTTCCCATAGACAATTATATGTTTATGTCAAAGAGAAAGCGACACAAGGAATGTTCGATTAGCAATCACCATCAACAAAGCACCGGGACACAAATGACGACCGGGACACAGGGGATATAAATGACGACCAGGACACTCAAAGAGAAATTACAGACCGGGACACCGGGACACAAATGACGACCGGGACACCAGGACATAGGGAATATAAATGACGACCGGGACACTCAAAGAGAAATTACAGACTGGGACACCGGGACACTGGGAAACAACAACAACGGGGACGCCGGGGGGCACAGGGGGATATATAAATGACGATGGGGACACAGGGAATGTTCGATTAGCAATCACCATCAACAAAGCTCAAGGGCAATCATTAGAATAATGAGGTATAGATCTGAATACAGATTATTTTTCCCATAGACAATTATGTGTTTCATGTTCAAGAGTCGGTAAACCTGACAATCTATTTATATACACAGACAATGGGACAGCCAAGAATGTTGTATATTAGCAAGTTTTACGTAGTTAAAAATATATGTATATATATATATCTATATTCACAGGTGGGACACAGGGACACAACTACAATGGCGCGTAACTAATATGGCGCGTAACGACTTACGCGCGCGGCGGGGCTTAAGAATAAGCAGATGAAACCGAACTTAAAACCCTGTGGTTTTAATTCACGTTTTTTGGGAAGGGGGAAAAGTATTTTTCAATATCTAGTGAGGGGGTGGCAAATTTGTAGTTTTTTTAACTTTTTCGACGAAAATAACGAAAAAGTCATTTTCAATAAAATAGAATACATGAGTCATTTTCAACATTTAGAAGTGAGGGAGGGGGGGGGAGTCCAGGGGGCTAAAGCCCTTCTGATAGATCCTTATTGACACCTTTGTTTAAACCTAAAAAAGATTGGGTCTAAAAACCCAGATGAATTGGAGACTTCTTTACGAGAAAAAGTAACGTGAGTAGTATAGGTTTATCCACAGTTGTCACGCAGTTATATATTTCTGCCTGGGATGGTTCACTTCCGATACCTGATGGTATACATAGCGGGGAAATTAGTTATGTCTATTTAAGAAGTTTCGGAAGTATTGTGCCCACCGGTTGATTCCTTTTTGTCCGTCGGTTGTCACAGTACAGCCCATCTTCCTTGCATTATCAGTTAATTTATTTCTCGTTCTCTTGACGAAGAATCTGGTATTGCTTACGGATATCATTTCGTCTGACAGTTTCCTTCAGTTCAGTTGCTAAGCTTTCCCAGTATCTGTTCTTGTCTTTCCTGGCTTGTTTGTGAGCTTTTTTCTGAAGCTATTTGAGCTCTTCTCAAATTCTTCTCTATTCGAGTACCAAGTGTCTATCGTGGACCTCATCTTGTGGTTTTTGGCTTGTTTACTGAGTATCTTCGAGGCTGCTTCTCGTGTTGCCTCTTTGATTTTTTGCCATGTCTATTCTATACTTTCAGCGCCTGAGTAGTCATATAGATCTTGGAGGAGGCGAGAGTTTTGAACCTATTTCTCCGCTCGAGATCAAAAGTAGTTTTTATCGCTGGGGGTATTCTTTTTCTGGCTGATAGTTTGTACTGAAATAATAAGTTAAGTATCAAATCCATATTTGAGCCTGTATCTACCCCTCTGCAAGCCATGCAGTCAAAGACAGGGGTAGGGGAGACCGGGGCGCCTTCGGTCACGGGGTGCCTCCGGTCACCCCCAATAACTCATTTTGAGTTTACGTATTTTTATGCTAGATGGCACTGGGGAGGTTGTTTATCCAAGGCGGATGTCCGAAGAAAATTTCCCTCAGTTAGCTTCAGCCAGTTTAGCTGGAGAGAGTTTCGTACCATTTTTTTTGCGAAAAGTAAGTTTCTCTACTTCTGTTTGAACCTAGCCTTCCCCTTCTGTTTGGCATGGATTTCGATGATTAAATTTGTATACACATAGAAATGATAGGACTAGAAGATAGTGGTATTTCTAAGGAGAAATCTTTCTCTGTTTTCGGGTCAGAAAATAAGTTTGACAAAATGGCGGCTGGGGCACCTTCGGTCAGTCCACGACGGGGCACCTTCGGTCGCTGACCGGAGGCACCCCAACCTGATGAATAACGTAACCTTACCAGTTTTAAGTTAAAGATAGGTCTCTCTACAATTCAATTGTGGTTAACATTGATGCTCCCAGCATAGAACTAAAGTAAGGTGTACCAAAAGAGTTTGTTACTTTCAGAACGAGAGAAGGGCAGTGATATTCCGCTGCATCAGTGAGTGTGTCCAAAAGAAATGAAGCCTGTAAATGACCCTGGTCATTACAATGATAATTCCAATGGTACACCTTTTATTATCATTTGCTTCCAATATGGATTGTTTCGAAATGTTTTTTATAAAATTGCATGCATTTCTTCTCATAATAAGTTTGTTTTAACTATGAAGAAAAGATGAAATCACAGATACCATTCCTGAGTCAGCATCAAATGACCAAATTGTCCCTCTGCAGATGCCTTTCTCTAAACAAGTCTTAAACTTTCTGTTACTATATTCCATGGTTTGTCCTTTACCGTATGCCACATAGTAAAGTAGTACTACTAGTTTTAAAATAGTAAGTAGTAGTTGCATAGTTTCAAGTAATAGCTGCAACGATTGCTGTAACCACAATGAAGATATTGTTGTTAAAACTACCTGGCAAAATTGTGTTTGTTTCATCAGATTAGCTTGAATTAAATCCCTTTATTAATTCAGGAAATATCCCCCCAAAATTATGTGACAACCAAAATTTTCTGTAGTAAAAAAGTTCTTGTGATGGTTGAAACTTGATGGTATGTGATTTTTGTAATTTTTTTTTAGAAGCCGAAAATATATCTTCAAATGATGATCAAGATATTTTTATTTTTAAAATTATATATTTTTTTTTATTTTTCATTAATATAAAATCTTGTGGTGCCAAAGATTTAACTTTTTGTTTATTCCTGGTGTAATCAAGAAAGACTGGTACAGTGAAAGTAAGAAAAATGAAAAATAGGCCAAAGTTCTCAGACAGAAGGTTTTACTTCCCCCATTCCATCAAGGCGCATATTAATTGGTCACTGGTTTTGACGCTGCAAAACAAACTTCACTTAGTACTCCATAATGAAAATGACGCGCTCGGGCCACAGTGCATTTTCTTTGACGCTTGTTGGGTCGTGCTATTAAGTTCCACGAACTTATTACGCCGGAAATAAGTTCGTTTGTTTCTTCTCTTTTACTGTAGGTCATTTTTACACTGCCAAATTCGGTAAGTCTTAATTTCAAAGTTTCTTCCAGATCATTGGTTATGGTTCGGAACAGAGTTCCAAAACGCCCGAAGGGTGTGTCAGATGAGGCTATGAACATTGCTGTTTCCAAAGTTTTGATGGACAAAGCTTCAATTCGTAGTACTGCAACAGCTTTCGGAATACCGAAATCAACCCTTATCGACAACGTTCGCCGAGCAAAAGAACTACGCGAGCAAGAGCAAGGGGGCATACCAGTGCCTATTCAAGCTGGGGTCTCTAATTCTGGAACCTCTAGTGGTGGCACATTCAATAGTGCTTTTCTTCCGACAAGAAAAGAGAGACTGTCAACTGCAAAAGTTTTCACGGCCAATGAAGAGGGCCAGCTTGCTGTTTATTTGAAACATTGTTCGAAAGTCCATTATGGTATGACCCTGATGCAAACACGAAAGTTTGCATATGATTATGCAAAAAGACTAGATAAGAAAGTTCCTCACAACTGGGAAGAAGCACAGATGGCTGGGCCAGACTGGATGAAGGGCTTTATGATAAGGCAAGGTGATTTGTCTCTCAGAAAGCCAGAGAACACTAGCTTAGCTCGCAGCTCGAGCTTCAATCGTGCTAATGTTGACAGATTCCTTGACAACTTGGAGGCTGTCCTGCACAAATACAAATTCACAGGAGAAAGCATTGGGAACTGTGACGAAACGGGGGTCACAACTGTACTTGACAGCCCCAAGGTGATAGCACAAACCGGTACCAAGCAGGTTGGTCAGGTTACCACAGCTGAAAGGGGTGAACTTGTTACTGTTTGTTGCTTTGTCAATGCTATTGGTGGAACCGTGCCACCAGTCTTCGTATTCCCCAGAGCAAAGTTCAAGGATCATATGATGTTTGGGGCCCCTGCAGGAAGTCTCGGCCTAGCCCAAACAACTGGTTGGATGACTGCAACATTGTTTTACGAGGCGATACAGCATTTCAAGAAACAAGTTCGATGTTCCAAGGACAGCCCGGTCCTCTTATTGCTCGATAACCAAGAGAGCCACATCGGTCTTGACGTTATCATGTACGCCCGTGCAAATGGCATTGTTTTACTATCCTTCCCACCCCACTGCAGTCATCGTCTTCAGCCTCTAGATATTACTATCTATGGACCACTGAAGTCTGCTTTGAAAAGAGCATTTCATGATTGGATGACTTCAAATCCGTTTCAGAGGATCCAGATCACCCATATTGCCCAGCTTGTAGGAAATGCTTATCCAAATGCACTGACCATGAACAACATCATTTCTGGGTTTTCGAAGCCTGGCATTTGGCCCTTCAACCGCAATGCTTTTTCTGATGAGGATTTTTATGCTGCGTCTGTCAGCGACCGTCCTAAGGCAGAGCCGTGCCCATCAGCAACAGAGAGAAACCCACCAGTATCGGATCTACTAGATCCTTGATCCGGTCCTAACCGGACCGGATCCGCTCTCTTTGGTAGAGTTGGGGGGGGGGGGGGTAATTCGGAAAAATGAGGTATTTGTAACTTACGAACTGGTGATCGTATCTTAATCAAATTTGGTATTTAGAAAGATCTTGTGCTTTAAAGCCCTTATTTTAAATTCCGACCAGATCCTGTGGCATTGGTGGGAGTTGGAGGGGGAACCCGGAATTCTTGGAAAACGTGAAAATTGGGTATTTTTATCTTACGATTAGGTGATCGGATTTTAATGAAACTTGATATATAGAAGGATATTGTGTCTCAGATGCTCCATTTACTACTCGAATTGGATCCGGGGACATAGGGGGTTGGAGGAGGGAAACAGAAATCTTGGAAAACGCTTAGAGTGGAGAGATCGGGATGAAACTTGGTGGGAAGAATAAGCATAAGTTCTAGATACGTGATTGGCATAATTGGAACGGATCCGTTCTCTTTGGAGGAGCTGGGGGATGTTATTTGGGAAAAATTAGAAACATCGAGGTATTTTTAACTTAAGAACGGGTGACCGGATCTTAATGAAATTTGATATTTAGAAAGAATTCATGTCTCAGAGCTCTTATTTCAAATCCCGACCAGGTCTGTTGACATTTGGGAGAGTTGGAGGGGGAAGTCGGGAACCTTGGAAAACGCTTAGAGTGGAGAGATCGGGATGACACTTGGTGGGTAGAATTAGCAAATGTTGTAGATACGTGATTGACGTAACCGTACTGGATTCGCTCTCTTTGGGGGAGTTGGGGGGAGGGGTTCAGTGCTTTGGCGAGTTTGGTGCTTCTGGACGTGCTAGGACGATGAAAACTGGTAGGCGTGTCAGGGAGCTGCACAAATTGACTTGATAAAGTCGTTTTCCCAGATTCGAACATCTGGGGGGCTAAAGCGAGAGGAAAAATTAGAAAAAATGAGGTATTTATAACTTACGAGTGGGTGATCGGATCTTAATGAATTTTGATATTTAGAAGGACATCGTGACTCAGAGCTCTTATTTTAAATCCCGGCCAGCATTTAGCCTCTGATTTTCTTTTTAAATCAATCTATTGATTCTTAGAATTTTGTTAGAGCTCATACCATATGAGCTCTTGGCTCTCAGCTCTTCTTGCATCGTCGTAAGTGCCATATGAGCTCTTAGCTCTTGTTTTTTTTTTTATTTCAATTGTAAACTGAATTCTATAATCTGAATTAAAAAAAAAGTAAGAAGAAGATAAATTAATGTAGAAATATAAATAATCGTTGAACAATCCTGATATTTCGAAAAGGTGGCGGAGAGTAGGCTCTCTCGGGTATGTTCCTGGATCAGAATATGTATGTGTGTATGTATGTATTTCCAAAAAAAGCCATCGGGCCATAGAAAATAAATATAACAAAACCAATAAGAAAATACGAAAAAGAAAAAACGAACTTAATGAATCTTCAGGAAATATCTATAAAGAGATACATCATTGACGATGTATCAGCTCTTCCTCAACATTCTTAGCAAGATTCCTGACAGACCTTCTGTCTGTCAACGTCAAGGAAAAATACTCATTTCTAGGATCCACCAATTCCTTACAATTCCCTAAAAATGAAAAATATGTTCATCTTCCCCAGACATCGGACAAGGGACTGGGTTAACACCATAACCGCTAAGTTTCCTCTCTCTTTCACCAATATCAATCGATCCTCCCCTTAAGTTCAAAATCCGTTTTATTTCTTCCCCTTTCAACCCCAGCTTAAAATAAATATTTACTTTTCTTAAATTTAAAGCCTTTTAAAACCAACCCAGTGAGGGTTTGATCCTTTCCTGTTTTGTTATTATCTAAGAAATCTTTTTTAATATTCTCTGGCAAATGCCAAACAGGTTTCAAACTTTCCCTTATATAATTTATTCCCAAGTATTCACTACGTCATTTTTCATAGACCTTTTATGGACTCAGAGACTTTTTTTTCTGTGACTCTGAGCTTACCATTAAACTCGAAGGATAAACAATGGCATTTATTGTGGCCACCAAAAGGTGTTGAATGAAAAGCTACTCTTGTATGTAAAAACTTATTTTCGGCAAAAATCCATCTCAGAAAGTGTGCACCTACCAGCTGTATTATTCTCTTTGCTTTTAGCTTCTTTTTCTCTATGATTCAGTAGATTTACGTAATACATTTTATTCTACTCTATTCTTATTTCATAAATCTATTCAAGGATGATACAATGGCACTAGAAGATTTTCTCGAAGAAGCAGCGATAATGAAAGCCATGAGACATCCGAATTTAGTACAGCTTCTTGGTGTTTGCACTCGAGAGCCGCCGTTTTATATAGTAACAGAGTTTATGACTAATGGGAACTTGCTGGACTACCTCCGTCATTGCAGCAGAGAGGAAGTCAGTGCAGTTGTTCTCCTTTACATCGCCACTCAAGTAGCTTCAGCCATGTCTTACCTTGAAAGTCATAATTTTATTCATAGGTAAGAGTCCTCCCTAAATTCAAATTCAGATATTTTATTAACCTCCAAAGTTGGAGAGTATAGAGAAAAATAGAAATCAACCAACTGGCCATTTAAAATATAAGACAACAAACAAATGTTAATACTGTTCAGTATACACAAACCTAAATTTTAACATAAACAAGCAACAAATCTAAAAAAAGATTAAAAGAAAAAAATAGTCTAAATTTGGGATATAAATAAATTTTGGGATAAATTTGATATATATATATATATATATATATATATATATATATATATATATATATATATATATATATATATATATATATGTGTGTATATATATATATATATATATGTACTAGCTGTTGGGGTGGCGCTTCGCGCCACCCCAACACCTAGTTGGTGGGGGCGCTTCGCGCCCCTCTTTTATTTTTCAGTTTTTTCCTTTTTTTTAGTTTTTTTCTTTTTTAGTTTTTAGTTTTTTTTAGTTTTTTACCTTTTTTTAGTTTTTTTTAGTTTTTTAGTTTTTTAGCTTTTTTAGTTTTTTTATTAGTTTTTATTTTTTTTCTAGTTTTTGCCTTTTTTTATTTTTTTCAGTTTTTTTTTTAGTTATTAGATTTTTTCCTTTTTTTAGTTTTTTTTAGTTTTTTAGCTTTTTAGTTTTTTTTTCTTTTTAGTTTTTTTTGTAGTTTTTACCTTTTTTAGTTTTTTTCTTCTTTTGTATTTGTGTGAAATAATTCAGACGTCATATGCGGACAAACATGACGTCACCTGATCCATCCACACATCCACAGACAGACAACTTATTTTTATATATATAGATATATATATATATATATATATATATGTATATATATATATATATATATATATATATATATATATATATATATATATATATATATATATATATATATATATATATATATATATATATATATATTTAAAAAAAATCAAAAATCAATGATAAAAAAAAATTCTTAGTATAGTTTATGGGAAATCGACTGCCGTAGTGAACTAAGTTTTTGTTGCTTTTTATTCATTAATACAGTGGGATCCTTCATGCCATTATTGTTTTCATTGAAGTTTGTATTGTATCATCTCGAGCTACCCTAGATGAGTGGACGGCACACTGGGCGTGCAATCCTATGTCCTTTGAAAAGTGGGTTTTTGTCCTGCAGTCACCAATCACGAGTCCTGGTGTGAGGTGGGGTCAAGGGTGTGACTGCCAGCTCAGCTGTTTGGGCTGTGGAGGCAATCGGCCTTTGAGCCCTGCGCCTTAGTACGAGGTTTCGGTCCAAAAATTTAATTTGATTTTTAAAAATAGATATGAGAATCGTTGTGAGGTTTTTTTTTCTCTTCTGAAAATTTACGATTACGGAGATATGTCCTTTTGATAAACGACTGGTGATTTGTTGTCTCATGAAATAAATTGCTTAAGTCGACGAAGAAAGACTTAAATTCAAAAACAGCATGCTGGTATTGAGAAATCCCAAAACTAAGAAAAAAACAAAAATGACTTTTAGTAATGCATATAGGACTATTTACGACAGTAGCGTGATTCTACCCGCTAGAATCTATTTTACCCTGCTAGGCACCCGGGTTCATCATTGTTCAGTTTTTATTGATTTACTGTGTACTTTAAATGTGTTTGAACGTCATTTTTTTGTTGTTTATTAAGTTGGTTGTATATTCAGCAGTTTTAACTTTTAATAGCATTGCTGCAGCCTCTACTATCTGTGTTGAATTTTATACTTTAATTACCTTCAATACAAATTTTGAAGTATCAGCTTTTGAAAAGGAAGAAAGTAATGTCATCTTTTTTTTAGTTGTATGCGAGTTAGTACAAGTAAAGTAGGTCAATATAAAATTTGATATAAAAGAATAAACGATTTGTCATGAATCTGACTTATTATATAAAAAAAAGAATACAGATCGAGGTGCTGGTGTTGATGCTACCGATACTGTTAATGACATATATAAATCCAATCATGATCTTTTTTTTTCGTAACTGATCTTCCAAATTGTTAAAAAAAAAACCTCCACATGCCGACTGTTTTGAACTATTTTTTGCCAAAAATGGAATATCCGACATTGCCAATGTGAGATTTATAGGCAGTTGTCATAGGAAGTTGTGAGAATCATATGAGTTGTCATAGGGTAATTTATTGGCACTTGGTAGGCAGTTGTGAATATGACACCGTAAACGTGTTTATTCTTCCCTTTTTTTGGGTTTCTGTTCATTTTTTTTTTATTGTTATTGTTATTTAGTGTGAATTTGCAAACACATTATAAATCTCTGTAAAAAAAAAAAAAAAATTATGATTAGTTTTCTAGGTTTTATTTATTTATTTGTAGGGTAGGTTTACAAACACCCTATAAAGATCGATAACTCTTTGTAAGGTTAGTTTAGTTCTAGGTTGTATTTGTGCGATATACCATTTTTTTCTGCTTGTTCCAAAATTTTAACCTTTCTGGATTATTTAATTCCTATCTCCTAATGTCAGTACGATTTTTTTTTTTTTTAGGGACCTTGCTGCCAGGAACTGTCTAGTTGGTGAAAACCATTTAGTTAAAGTCGCTGATTTTGGATTAGCTCGTTTGATGAGAGATGATACTTATACCGCTCATGCTGGTGCTAAATTCCCCATTAAATGGACTGCACCAGAAGGCCTAGCATATAATAAATTTTCCACAAAGGTAATTCAGTCTGTCTCTGCTTTTTTGCTCTCTTCATTTTTTCTCTCTTTTATCTATATCTCGTACTCTGGATTATCTTTAGCCATACACAATGCAAATCAAAAGACTTCAGATTCTTTGCTGATGAAGAAAGTTGTTGTGCCGCTGAGATTAAATTTCAGGATTGAATTTACAGTGATGCTCTCCAATAGGTTATGACCTTAAATAGGCACTAGAAATCATTCTGCCAATAGGCTACTTGAGTCGTTCTCAAACACTATGACCATCCGTTCTGTTTGGCGAGGGTAATGAAAAAATAAAAAAAACCTTGGGGGAGGGCTGATCGCTCGCTGCTCAGCGAACGCTATTGAAGTCACTAATAAGACTACAGGTACCAATATTTCACTAAGTACAAAATGAGAGGAAATCTCTATAATGGATTTATCCATCGCCCATGGTCCTTATTTCTAGCTTGAGGGGAAATGTTACTGAAATATATATATATATATATATATATATATATATATATATATATATATATATATATATATATATATATATATATATATATAATAAATATATATATATAATAAATATATATATATATATATATATATATATATATATATATAATAATATATATATATATATATATATATATATATATATATATATATATATATATGTATATATATATTTCAGTAACATTTCCCCTCAAGCTAGAAATAAGGACCATGGGCGATGGATAAATCCATTATAGAGATTTCCTCTCATTTTGTACGTAAAGGTAAAAGTGTTTTTCAAAGTTATATTGATAACACTTTAAGCCTTTAGTTGTATTGATAAATATTTAAGCCTTACACAAATCTTTGTTAAATTTCTTATAAAATTCCAATGTGATAATTGCTGATGTTTATCCCTTATCTCTTTAGTCTGATGTTTGGGCGTTTGGCGTCCTACTTTGGGAGTTGGCTACCTACGGAATGTCCCCATACCCTGGGGTTGATCTCACTGACGTTTATCATCTTTTAGAAGGTGGCTATCGTATGGAAGCCCCTCCGGGCTGCCCTTCAAGGTTAGATCTTATGCTTCCTGTTTTTATTCTCTTCTCCTATTTTTTCTATTTCCTTTTGTTTCTTCGTTTATTCCTTTTAATTTTTTTATTTTTTTTATTCTATTCTAATCTTTTTCTATTTCTTATTCTTCTTCATTTTTTGTTTCTTTACATTCTTCCTTTTATTTTTTTTGTTTCCTTCTATTTTCTTTCTATTTTCTCTTTTTGTGCAAAAAAAAAACAATCATTCTTTCTGGATATATTAAATGTTTCATTGCCTGTTTTAACCTCTTTTGCAAAACAAGCTTGCAAGAAGAGTCTAAAGCGTACTTCAGTTGAGTAATTCATTTGAAGAAGAATAATATGCTATCAATTCAATTTTAAGAAAGTATATATAAACATTTAAAGAAATTTTTAACCGTAAAAAGCCAAAAAATTAATGACTGTACCATTTCTAGATTAGTATCTATTCTATAGTAAAACTGTCAAAGCAAATATAAGGAAAAAGAAGATTTTACCTTTCCGCGAGGATGTTTCTAGTGACCCTGAATGTCTCTATTTACTAGTCCTACTATCACTTGTTTTAAGCTATATAATAGGGGAAAACTTGCTCTTCTGTTTGATTTTTTTTTTTACACATTCCTTATTGTTTGCAGGGTTTATGATCTAATGAAACAATGCTGGAAGTGGGGTGCAGGTGATAGGCCAACTTTTTCTAGCATTCACCACGCCCTTGAAAATATGTTTGCCGAGTCGTCTATTACAGAAGGTAAGATGCTCAAATATCTATTTATCAAAATTAAACCTTCCTTGACCTGGAAGTAAATGTTGAAAAGGCATCAATCAACTTCATTGAGTTTGAAGTACAATTTTATCCCCGGGCAATGTTTACGTTATTCAAAAAGCATACGTATAGGAATTGGTTCTTAGGGGGGGGGGTCACGAATTATATCATTTCATTAAAAACGGAGAGGTAACGGGTGTGAAGGTCTGCTCCTCCTTGCGCTCGTACCTGCTTTACTGAGGTTAAGTATCAGCATTCCTTGTTGGACGGCAGCCAGAAAAAAAGACATAGCATACAGTATTTTGTTAGGGGGAAGGTAAAATATGCTACCCCCTTGCCCTTAACATAAAATTTGAATTAATTATACCAACCCCCCTCTCAAAAAGTTGTTTAAGCTAGACCTCCTGGTTGTCAAAGAAAGGGTTAGAATTGCCAAAGCTTTTATAAACTTGGTCATCCCTTTAGTTATTGACGCTTTAGTAACGCCCTAATGCCTGCTTAATGAGATCGGTGTTTGGATACAGTAAGGAATAGCATACGACTTATTCTTAAACCGTAAAAAGAAACAAAATTGATTTTTTAAATAAAAGCGGAACCATGATACAGTTCACAAGAATAAAGTCGTAGATGTTGTTACCATAATTTTGAGACCAAAAGGTGATACAAGCTATAGATGGTGGTACTATAATTTTGAAATTATTTATTCAGAGATAAAATCGAAGAATAATGGCGGAAGTACTAAATTAAACTAGTAGTGCAGTTTAGTATCGAGAAGAATAGTT
The DNA here is from genome assembly GCF_032884065.1 of Artemia franciscana. Lineage (NCBI taxonomy): Eukaryota > Metazoa > Arthropoda > Branchiopoda > Anostraca > Artemiidae > Artemia > Artemia franciscana. Next base: position 12,384,646 of record NC_088878.1, on the reverse strand, counting down.
TTCCATTTGTGCATTGTTTTCACAAATTTGCCGAGAGATTCTGAAGTGGAAGAGATTGTGTGATCTCAGCATTGTGTGATCTCAGCAGCGATATATATATAGGGCTGAAATTGGTCTCAATGTTCTGAGAAATATATAGGTAAGTATTAAAACGTCCAAATGAATGAAAACTATAGCACAAATTTAGTATCTGTTATATTTTATTTGAGTTTCTTTTTAGATTTCAAAATGTAAGGTGTCCCTATTTTGTCTGAGCTCAGCGCATGGTTTATTTTTTTTCCGAAATATTCGACATAATCCCTGAACAATTTGCTTAGAAAAGTCAAATGGAACCAAAACATCGTACAAGCGATAATGAAACATGCGTTCAATTTTCGCTCTGGTTTTTTCTTAAAAAGTGTAAATGCAAAATGGCTAAGGTTACTTATCCAAATAATTCTAACTTCCCAAGGTCTAATCTATCATAATAAGTGCAACGGTTTACCCTGCCATATATTTGTTGAAAAGCTTTGTATAAAATACAATTCTGTTAACGGCACGGTTGAGCATAAACAACATGTTGGCAGTCGTCTTTGCCTATCCTGGTGTCTAGGGCTACAGCGTAATCTTGACTCTTATCTAGGGTAAAATCTTGCTTTGCAAAGAAAACTTTCTTTGATATTTTAATGAAAGTAGCAAACTCTGGATATTAAACTGCCCATAAAATATCGATCAGCTCAAATATCGAATGCCGAAAATATCTGACAGTTTCATTTACTTAAACTAGCTGCTTGTTTCAAAACTATTAAAAAAAGAAATAACATTGTTCACTTTAGCTTCTTCCATCTAATCTGTGAGGGCGTTAATCTGACTGAAGCGCTGGAGATAAGTAATCTTGCTCAACAGATATGTAGCGTGTGCTTGCTGAAAAAAAGAAAAAGCTGAAGTAGAATTTTTCTCCTTTTTTACTTGAGATTGTAAAACTTAATTTTTGTGGGAAAACGTGAAGAGAGAAGACCCTGCATAGCTCTTTCTGTTGATTGGTAAGCAATTTTTTCCCGAAGCTTTTGATATTATACTTGACTTAGATCTTACCTTAGACCTTCGGTCCTCCTTTGCCTCCAGAGGCGCTAAGGGCATCCATGAAGAGGCGCCAGTCATCACTCATTGTTGCGGCCACCCTGACATCTTTCCATTCGATTGGATTGAGGCATTGAGTTCTGTGAAATCAGCCCGGTAGCTGCGTCGTAGGTTGTATTTGGGGCGTCTTGTTTTTCTGATATCACGTGGCAGCAACTGAAGGACGACCTTCGGTAGTCGAGTTTACCTAACCTTAATTGAATTTTTTAGATACCTGACTTCGTAAATCTAAGTGCTTAAAAAAGCTTACAGTAAAAAAAAAAAAAACCTTAGTCATTAATTTTTTCCACTCCCCTTTAAAATTTTTGTTTGTAACAACATAAATGCTGTTCTCGTTTGTATTACTAAATTTGTAATCGTTCAAATTATGCTATTTCGCTATATTTTATTATCATCAAATTCGAGGACCCTCCCTACCCTTTGTGAAAATATGATTGTTTTCAGCATCATTTTATTTTAGAAGTGGAAAGGCAGCTCCAGAGTTCCCAAACTCCTTCCACTTTTACCGTATCGAAGAAGAAAAATTCATCTGGTCTACGATGGACAACTGTTGGTCCTAGTGAAGAAGAAAGAGATTCATTTGTTCAGCTAAGAAGAGCAACTAATACCAGAGGGAAGCCAGTTCCAGCACCGCCTAAACGTACAAGGTAAGCAATCCGAATATTTTTGCTAAAGTTAGCCCAACCGGTTGTCTTAAAGGCACATTCACAATTAGATTTTACTGATATCGAGATTTAGTTCCTGCTAGTTTGTGCCATGGATTTTTGTAGAATATCCTGATTGGCTGAAAAATTCAGTGACAAATTCTGTAGTGCTAGCTGCGTCGTGCTGTTAGTAAAAATCTCGTTGTGAATGGGGCACAAGCAAAGCACATTCCGCGCTAATTTTGACATGTATGTAATGTTTTCTGGTTTTGGGCTGTTGAGATGCGAGTGCTATTTGTTTTGAAAAACCTTCAAACATAACATATTAGTTTCTTATATTGAAAGCTCTACAACAGTTGCCAAAAAGTTTGAAAAGGAAAAGAGGAAATTAACTAATAAATTTAAAGTTTTGCTGCATTGAGAAGTTCAACTGCTTTTGGAATCAGTTAGATGTTAAAAACACTGGAATATAGTATTGAAATTATTTCGGATTCGATCAAATTTGCTGTATTTTTACTTTTCTTTTTAAGTTTAAATTGTTTAGGTTGGTGAAACATCGTTATTTCTTTTCTAATGGTACTGGTGATTGTTGAGCTTAGTGAATTGGCCTACTGTGAGCTATTCATCGCTTCAAAACACCTTCTTTATTTGTGCTAACGACCACGTATTTGTGTTTTGCTTAAATAAATGACAATATTGCATCGCTTTTCCATCTTAATTGCTTAATAGCATCAGTTTTCTGAGACATAATTACCCTGAGATTCCATTTTTGGTAAATTTACAATTATCATTATTTATAGATTTGGTAATATCTATATTAGAATCTATAGTATAAGTTATCTGTATAGGTATATCTAGGTAATCTATATATCTTCAGGTATCTATAGGTAATCTATCTATGTAATTATATAGGTATATAGATAAAATATCTATATAGGTAATATCTATAAAGTCGTTCGATTAATCGCCTACCGCATGTAAAACCTGGAATCGGGAGTTCTTTTCGGGCAGATTTCATCTAATTAAATAGTTTATCAACATTAAGAAATGTTGAAGTAAGTTTTTTTTACGCATCAAATATATCTATAAAATTATCGCTGAGGATGAGAATGACAAATAAAATTCAGTTTTAATAGTAGGGAAAGAGGCCAAAAAGTAAAGAACTGCCTCCTTTATTAATGCTGCGATGAAGATGGTTTTGAATACGGATGTAACCTTGCGTGATTGCCTAGTGTTGGCAAAAAAAACCCACACATACCACATATATAAGATAGATGAGGAACAGCGAGGATGTATGTAGTGAGTTCCAACTATGGTAATATAACACCCAATGTTACAATTTTCAATTTAATGACAGGATAAGTAGAACTTAGAGAGAAAAAAAAATATTGACCGCTTGTTATCAATCGGGTCTCCTTAGAGGGATACTACAAGACTATATTAGTTTTTATACTTTAAATCTCCAAAAATATCATCGATGGTTTTCCCACTATCGGCTGAAAATTCTGATTTAGATAAGATGGCTAAAGTTCTGCAATGACGGCTAAAGATAATTTCCTTATTGGCTAGAGACGTCTAGAATGATTTTAATACTCGTTGTTAGTACACTACCTTGTGACTGCGCGATGGAGTAAGTCGCTCTTGAACACTCTAAGGACTCTAAATCTGCATGTCCTAAGGCCTTATCCCGCGAGGAGTGGCAAACCTTAGGTGATTATAGCCAAGAATATATCACGGCTTTCAGCTGCGTTAGGCTCAGCCGGTATTAACAGCAATGAGTTTGAGCTACTTAAACTAATAAGAGCTGCTGTGGATTCCTAAAATATAATTAGAAATGCTCTTGTTTCGATATTTTTCGTCGACATTTAGTTTATTTTGACAGCCAAAGGGTGTGTCAGATGACGGGCACAACAAATAAAAATACCGTAGCATATACTCGTTTACGAGGACTAGAGAAAAAAACACTTTTTCTCCTTTCCCTAAACACAAAATTACGGTCTCGTTGTCCCCCTCCCTCAAAGAAACTTTCTGGAAATTGTAGCTTAAGCTCCTGCTGTGAGACAAAGCAAGTGATAATCGAACAGTAACTGACTCCGATTTTAAAAGTACTCTAGGGAAATAGTGCCTTCGGCTGCACTTTATGTAACTTCACGTGATTGGTTAGGCGCTGCGAAGACTTATTAATCTAATAAAGCAATATATAAGTTAATTAAATCCAATATTTTCCGGTTTGTATCGTTATCAATACAGGTGATTAAATGTCTCTTGTTTCTTTCAATAAAATTTACTGCCTTTAATTTTGCAATTATAGCTTTAAATTATTTGTAAGAAAACTTAGCAAATAAAATTGTTTAAATACATGTTTTCTTCACCTAACTCAACTACTTTTCTTTAAAATATGAAGGAAATTATTCATTAAAAAAGCTATAGAACAAAAACAAGATAATTATAAACATCGATGAATAGATGAACATCTTGTCAACCTTACTAGATTTAAATAATATGTAGCCTATGATACCCTAAAGTTTTTAACCCGTTCGCTGGTTATCTTGAGGAATCTTACAAGCCGCCTAAGTGTCTCAAAACATTAACTTCCAATAACACTTAACGACTACTCTTCATCTTATTTCAAAGTCGCACGTCAAGTAAAATGTACTTTATTTTGTATGCACACACACTGGATATAAATCTGGCCCCTTTTTCTTTTCTTTTTTACATTCTCAATATGTATTTTGTTCTGAAATGCAAACAGTAATCTCTTAGGTTAAAAACCCATTATATAATTTCTCTGCCTAAAACCCTTAAAAACAGTCTCTTTGACAGGACAATATGCTTGGTGTCTAAGATTCTGCTACTTCTGTTAGTTCGCCGAATCTGAATTTATGGATTTCTAAAAATATTTTTCAGCTATTTCAAAACTACTTCCATTTTATACATTTGAACATATCTTCTTTAAATTCTCCCATAGTTACTGGTATAATCAGTAAATGTCCGGAACTCTTAGCCAATCACTAATCTTTAGCCTTGAAAACTACTGTGTGAGGTTATATAAGAAACCAATACTTCCTATTACATAGATGCAGTCAGTAGTTTTCTGATCCTCACAAGATAGTATACGTTGCGGTTTTCTTCTCATTTATGCATGTCTTCCGAAAAGCTCTGCTGCTAGTCTTTAATAACTGTTAAAACAAGGAATCTATACCTGAATCTCTAATCGACTCTAGATATGCTGATTTTAGTATTTACTCCTCCTCTGTTGTTCTGCCCTCTTTGAAGCGTGTGTCTGTTGACGCGTGAGAGTGGATTGGACAACCTAATTTGGCCCAACATCCTTCGAGATTTCAAATACATCTGTTAAAGCCAAAAGGAGACAGCCAAAAGCTTTCGCACTATCAGTTGATAATCAACTGTAACAGCACAACGTCCAACATTTTTAAATCTGAGTCAGAGTTAAGAGGATTTTAGTGTAGGAGAGAAAGGGCTCTTGCGGCCAAATTTAGTATGATTAGAGGAAAATAGAGAAAAATAAAATTTTCAAGGCGACAATATGCTCCTTTGTATTTTTGAATTAATATATTTTAGTCTGTAAAGAAATAATAAATGGAAAAAAATTTTCAAAAGCCATTTTTTAGGTTTGATTTAGTTGGTTCCCTTTAATTGGGTCTTTTTTTTCTGAGGATAATCACTGGAATTTTACCTAATACTACCCTTCGTTTGCCAAGAAATCGTTAATAAGAACCATGATTTAAGCTATTTTAAGCTATTTTTTTCTGATAATATTTCAATAACAAAAGAAAAAATGATTGTTTCCTTTTTTGGGAAAAAAAAATCTAGCTAAGTTTCTGTTATCTTGATTATTCTTTTAGGGGACTCAATTGACCGTTTGCTCTTTATTTTCTTTTAAAAATTTGACTTGAGTTCGTTCTAAAAATAGGACCTTCATATCTTCTGATCGCCAATTTTGTCTTTCGCATATCGTTATGTCCTCTCTCACACGTTTTGTTTGTCTAAATTTGCATTTCTTGTTGTTTTTCCTATCCTGTTTTAAACGTACTTCTCGCTTGCCAAATCAATTAATTCTTTAAAATCTACATCGAAGCTTTTTTTTTGTTTTGTTTTATTGCACGATTCCTCTGCTAGGAATATTCACATTTTTCCTGATTTATTGTGGAAAATGTCCGCAATTACTTTTGAGCGTCGTGTTAGTCGGTCTTCTAACAAAACCATTTAGTTTAAAAAAAAAATTTCTGTGCGTCATTTTGGGCTCTAGATCTTTATTCCTAAACATGGAGTTAAGCGATTTGGCTTGTGAAAAGCGCGTATTATCCAAGCACGTTTGCCTGTTTTTGCATTTGTTATTAACGTTTTATCTTTTTTCCTTTTGCTTGGTGCAGAAATGTGAAATCGGAACGGCTTCCTAAATCAAGTGTCAAGATCCGTGACAGGTAATATTCAACTCCCTATCATAGGCAATTAAATTAAAGTTGGTACATTATTTGAACTGTATTTAAATCATATATAAATTATCACAAGATGATAATCCTCTTATTTTTTATATTGGTCAAAACTCAGTGTTGCTTGGGAATGTATAACTGAATAACTTGCTGAATAACTGAATTCAGTGCTGAATAACTGAATAACTTGCTGAATAACTGAATTCAGTGCTGAATAACTGAATAACTTGCTGAATAACTGAATTCAGTGCTGAATAACTGAATAACTTGCTGAATAACTGAATTCAGTGCTGAATAACTGAATAACTTGCTGAATAACTGAATTCAGTGCTGAATAACTGAATAACTTGCTGAATAACTGAATTCAGTGCTGAATAACTGAATAACTTGCTGAATAACTGAATTCAGTGCTGAATAACTGAATAACTTGCTGAATAACTGAATTCAGTGCTGAATAACTGAATAACTTGCTGAATAACTGAATTCAGTGCTGACTAACTGAATAACTTGCTGAATAACTGAATTCAGTGCTGAATAACTGAATAACTTGCTGAATAACTGAATTCAGCAGTGTTGCCCTAATGACATAGACCTGAAGACTTATTTTTAGTTGCTTTTGCACGTAATTCATTTAAAAAAAATTCCTAAAAAGAAGTTTTTTAAAGAAAAGTAAAGACCATATTAAACTTAAGATCAGAAGAAACAGAAATCTACCGTAACTCACAGCTCAAAACGACCAGAAATTACCATTAAGGAATAAATAGAACCCAAAACAAACAGAATTTAAATAAACCATCATAGCAAAAAAAAAAGCAACAGGTACTAATATAAATGAAGAAGTGAATCTTAAAACGAGTAAAGCTTATACCGAATATGCAAATCAAGCTAAAACGAACAAAAATATTTTGCTATTGAAGTATAAGTGAAACCCGAAACGAGCAGAAATTAAATAAACAATCATAGCAAACAAACATACGATGGGTACTAATATAAATGAATAAATAAATCTCAAAACGAGTGAAATTTAAATTGAATGCGCAATCAAGCTTGAAACAAACAAAAATCTCTACAAACAAGAGTTTGGATTTTGCCTCTTTCTCTCACTTTAGAAGTCGAAGACCTACTGTGTCATTGGCGTTTTACTGAAAACTATAGTTGTCTTGAACAGTCTTGGAAAGTAGAAATTAAATCAAACTAAATGTTTATATATAATGCTCTTAATTGTTGAAAGATTATCAGTTCAAGATTTTATTTCACTCTTTTATTTCACATTTTCAATGCTGTAATAACTGGAAAAGAAAATATTTGTAATCTAATTCGTTTTTAGTTATGCACCAATGACGCAGAAGGCTTCAGACTGTAACAGTTAGGAGAGGGGGCAGTATCCAAACTCTTGTTTGTAGTGAAGCAATTTTTGTCTTGAACAGTCATGGAAAGAACTAATAAAATTAAACTGAATATTTGATATATAATGATATTAATTGCTGAAAGCTCATAAGTTCAAAATTCAATTTCACTATTATTTCATATTTATTTTAAATGTTTTAATGAGTACAAAAGAAAATTTTTGTACTATAATTCGTTTTCAGTAGATCACCAATGACGCAGTAGGTTTTAGACTTTTACCGTGAGAGACGAAGGCAAAACCTAAACTTTTGTCTGCATAAATTTTTCTCCGTTTGAAGCTTGATTTGCATATTCAATTTAAGCTTTACTCGTTTTAAGGTATATTTATTTATATTAGTGCATTTTTTATGTTTTTTTATATGATTGTTTTGTTTAATTTCTGTTTGTTTTGGGTTTCGTTTATTCTTTATTAGTGATTTCTGGTCTTTTGAGCTTGATTCATTGTAGATTCGTATTTCATCTGACCTTAAATTTAATATGACCTTTGATTTTCTTTAAAAAATTTCTTTTTTGGAAAGTTTTTTTTATTAATTTCTGTTCATTTTTTATTGCCAAGGTTTCAAGTTTTTCAAAATTCCTTATTTCAAAATAATTTTCTATTCCAATATAAATTAATAGTTTTGGCAAGAACTAATAAAATTTTCTATGCAATAATGTTTGTGGACATTTTCTTCTGTTCTCTTAAGTAATTAGCGAGGGAAAAGTTTATTTGCTCTTTTTAAGTAACTTACATGGAAAAAATCTACATTGTTAAATTGTCTAGTAAAGTGTGAAATATTTAAACTTAAATGAGAATTTATTATATAGTATTTATCTAAAGTGGATTGTTTTACATCAGCGATTTTTCTCTCGTAGTATTAATTAACAAAGTAACGGTAACCGCCTGGCTTCTTATTAATAAACATTGCCCCAAAACAATTAAAAATATTGCCATCTTCAAAAATGTTTTTGAAATGACACTCGGAAGTGTTGAGATGCTTATGAAATCTGTTATATCGAAGGCTTGTAGTTGGCTTTGTATCATTCATAATTCTTATGGTAGATAGTCTTGTGTGGGTGATTAATTAGTAGCATAAGTTTAGAAATAACAACGACAGATCTTAGCTCATCAAAAGGTAGTTTAATAAAAATATTAACTTTGGAGCATGTTCTAAATATCTGGTGAAGGTTTATTCTTTTTTCTTAGGCTTGCTGTTCAATTTCATCTATAGTGTCCCCTGTACTGTCACAAGCGTGTTAAGTACAAAATGAAGTGTTTTAGGTAGACATTGTCTAAAATCTGAGTAATTAAATTATGTGGAAGAGCTGATTTCTCAATATGCCAAAAATTCTGAGATGGCCGTTGAAACAAGAAGAAATCTAATAGAAAATTGTCCAGACAGGTTTTGATACCTGCTGGAGACGTTTTATAAATTGGATCTTAACTTGGGGGATACAGTGGGGAAGGATTAAGATCCGAACGCTAGCAGGGTATGTGATAAAGACGGGGAAATTTGCGCCCAAGCTGTTTTCTTTTTTTTTGGGCAGGGGGTAGAGGAGGATAAAGCAATGGCCCCTTTTCGTTTGAGGTTTGGGTCAGTTTCCTGAGTCCGCCTATAATAACAACAATAATGGGATAATAGTGGATATTGGGGTCTTTTGCATTATACATATAGATTTACCGTGTAAAATTCTTCAGTGGGAATCATGCCCACGAAGTTTACGTGATAAGAAGGTATCTTATCGCCTGTTGTGAAGATTTTGGGAGAACATGACGAAAGATCAAGTTATTAGAGTCACGTTCTAGGTATAGATTCCGGTACTTACGTATTATACGAGAAACACACTCGAGAACTTGTATCGCGAACATAAGACATTACCCTTTTTTCACGGTGTTAATACCAGACAATTAACCTGGCTCGGTGAAAAAATACAATGCAGCTATATTTTAATGAAAAATTTAGTTGGTATTTCGGTTAGATTAGGTTATTTTAGGTTGCGTATTTAATATAATGCGCTCTGGGTGGCCTCCCTTCCATAATTCTTTGTTGTAGTTTTCACAGCCGAGGCTAAATGTCTGGTATGACACTAAAGTCTTAGGGGTCACTGTGACCCCTAAGAATTTGTTTTTTCAGGAATTATTTTATTAGGTATTGGAGTTTTAAATGATGGCTTTGATTTAAGAAAACTAAAGGTCATAATATTGTATTTACGGGAATTCACTTTCATTTTGACTATGCTGCTTCAGTTGCAACATCTTCGAGAATTTTCATTACACTGCTTTTAATATTTCTTCTGCACATTTTGCATATACTTCCATCGATCTGCTGATTCATTTGCAAGATAGTTAATCAGTACCAAAAATAGTAAAGGACCTAAAAGCGTACCCTGCGGACCTCCGAAAGAAATAGGGAGTGAATCAAAAATAAATATTTTTGTACTTAACAACTTGACTTCTTTTCGACAGGAAAAATGCAATAATATTGACTAGAAAATGAGGTACATTTAATTCATTCAGCAATTTTTTAATGGAAATATTATCACTCACCAGATCAAGAGCCATTTGAAGGTAAATTAAAAGGGGATTGAGCCAGGTATACGGCTCGTCAAGTAGTTTATATACAGTATCGAGGAGACTTACCAGGTAATGTGTCTTTGATAAGCCTTTCATGTTTCCGAATTGTTGTTCATCTATAAGTTCAAGGATTGGCTTTTTAGGCCGATCTACTGCGAAGCTCTCATACAGGCTATAGAATATTGTTATTAAGATAATTCATAAAAACCCAAACTAACACCTTTCTTCTGTATGGATGTAATGTGTCCTTTTTTGTTTCAGCACTTAGGGAATGAACGACTTACAGTTATTCTATTAAAAATATTTGAGAAAGGTTTCGATAACTTATCATCAAATACTTTTCTAAATCAATTGGAATATCAAGGGGGTATATTGAAATTCTGTTTAGTGCACGTATTTTCAACTCAACATCAACAGGGTTGCACTACAGTGATATCCTGGTCTGGTACTGAGGGGCTGGGGATATTACATGAGAGAGGAGGAAGGGCTTGCACAATAGCAGTAAGGTGTCTATTTAGTGAATTAGCTGTAGTTTCAGTGGGAACATCAAGACTAAAGTCAACATTTTTGACTGTTTTACCACTGATTTTCTTGACTGTATTATACCACTGCTTCCATCGTGCTTTAAAGAATTCACTTACTCTATTATGCGGTAATACTCAGATGAAGCTTTCCGAATCTTTTTTATAGATTTCCTTAGTAGGTTAGCTTTTTCAGTTTTTCCTTGGCGGAACGGTCTTAATTTTTGTCGGATTAGACTTTTTATTGCATAGTTTATATACGGCCTATCATTAGAATATTTCAAGCATTACTAATTTTGTATAGTTAATTACGGGAACATATAATTATTACGTGAAATCTCTCTTTTTAGGCAACACGTTTCTAAGTTTTTTGGCGGGAGGCTTAGGTGGGGACGGGGGAATTCCTCCTGCTGTCCAGTTACTATCTAAAATTGTTGACTATTTTGGCTCTATTTGCTCGTTTTGTTACCTTTAGGATTGGGAATTTACATATATGTATCCAGAAGAGCAAGCATTAAAGAGTAATGTATATTATGGAGACAATCGTGGTCCACTCTTTTGAGAAATTTTTTAGTGTTTTGGGCCTTTTTAAGAGAGCTTCAAGTTTTTTTCTTTAACAGAAAGTTCAAACAGCCGGACATACATAATGTTTTCTAAGCTAAAAACGGCTGTATTTTTTCAATGCAGTTGTATTTCATACCAGCGTTTGCATTACAGAATCTTTCTATATTAACAATTATTTTAGTGTTTTTTACGTTGCGTTAATTAAGTTAAGAGTTGGACCCAATCAACGCTGGCTGTTTGCAAGTGCTTACTGTAAAAGTTTAAGGTCATTCAGTCTTACACAATATGCTGCTTTATAGCTTCGTCAAAGGAGCTTTCTGATATGAGTTTCCATGTTGTACACAAAGGCTCAAATACTTACCAAAAACCGCTATCTCTTCTGTGAATAGGCCAACTTCTCGTTTACACGTGCACGCTCTAAAACGCTAGAAGGGTACGCTACGTGGGTCCAGTCCTTTGGTTGCGTCATTTTAGTTTTAATTTAGAATTAGAATTGGGAGCAGCCTTATAGATTTTGAAATGAGTTTGCTTAAACTCGTATGGTATGTTTTGTGCTGGATGTATTTTTGGATGTACTCTAGTTTTTAAATGCACGCTTCGTTTGCTGTTTTTTTTTTCCTACACCTACCCTGACAGTTTGATTAAGTGGTTTGTTTAGATTATTTTTGTCTATTTTTTGTGTATTATTTTGTTGTTTTGATTCAAACAGATTTAACTACTTGTTGAAATTATAGGTTTGTTATATGAATAGATACCAGATACTGTAAGAAAGCATTGACGCCTATATGAGCTAAAAAAAAAACAAATTCCAGACATTATGCAAACAGTGGCGGTAACGGAAAAGTAAATTATAAACACCGGCTTTTGCTTCAGATAGCTATAAAGTCTTTACTGGTGGTATGGAAGAAATGGGGCAGTGAACTCGCCAAAACACATGATGTCTGTAATCCTTTTTAAATTAATACGTCCTAAGTTAAAATACGTGTTTTTTTAACTCCTGTTTTTAAAAATTAATAAATTTCTAAAAATTATTGCCTTACACAAGTAAGTAAAAGATTGGGGAAAAGACGTTTTTACAATTTTTTGGCCTTATTGGTGTAAAAATTTATGTTTTCCTTTAAACATCACGTACCAACTGTATAATTTATTAAGATGTAACTATTCTTTTGTTCGAATGTCTGACACTGCGAGACACCAAATGTTGAGGTCAAGCGCCCATACTTGGCCCCGTTATTGGAAAGAGGGGAGTTAATGTTGTTGTAAACGAGCAGAACCTAAACCCGGGGGAAATGCCCCTCCGCAAGCCCACTATCTGAAACCTTAAAATTCTCCCTACTAGAAAATACCAAACCCCAGGGTATCTTATCCCTAAGATTTCTAACTCCTGTATGGATAGACAGTGCTTTTCCCTTTCCGTGTGTCTGGAGAAAGAGTGATGATGTACAAATATATAGATAATTTACGTTTTAATTGACGACAGCACCGGAAAAGCACCGGATAACTTGCTAGAAAACTAAATGAAATGGTACAAAGTTAAAGATTGTTAAGAACAAATCCTTTTAGTAACAACGCTTCTTAAGAAATAGCCTCCTTTAGTTGCGTGGTTTTTTCCACTGGCGTTGGCAGTGATAGTTGGCTGCAAAACAACCAACAACGTTATTGTATTTATTTTTCTGTCATTCTTCCATTATTTTTTTTGGACGCACAATTTTGCCTCTTGACGGGTTTCAGTCTATATTGAGATATTGTTATGTACCCAAATGAATCCATATAACTCTTAAATAGAATTTATTTTCTTGAAAAAAGAAATTATTCTGTTTTTTCTCAAAATGATAAATCATGCAACGAAGCAATATAGTTCGGGAAAAACTTCTTTCTTTTTGTGTTCTGACGGTTAACATGAGCTTGCGCCTTTTCTGTAACTGACTTTTGCCAAATGTTAGGTTCAATCAAAGATGCATCTGTATCAGTTCGTAGATATAGTTTTCAATTTATATTTTGTGCTTGGGTTTCATTGAAATCTCTTCTCAAATTCTGTTTCTTTTTTCAGCTCATTCAGAGATAGCTGTTTTGACATTGAAGGAGATGACCAAGAGAATGAAACTATTATAAATAATGGTAAGGCCATAAATTCTAATCACCTTTATTTTCTGTTGATGTTTTATTAATGCCTCGAACAAAAAGAATTTAGTGTACAAAAATGGAAAATTGTTTCCAGGAATTCTCAATAAAAAAAACAAAAAACCTGGATATGATATCGAGTAAAAAAGGGTTCAAACTTAAGAGTCACATAAAAATTTTAATGTGTAGAAAAGGAAACTAGTCTGTTGTTTAGCAATATAATATGTGGGAGCAGAATTTATTTGTGATCTGCATGGTAATACGGGGTCCACGGTTCGATTCTCGGTGCCACAAGGCTGAGCAACAGGTAGGCGACCTGTTCATGTAAAAATACCCAGTGTCTGAAGCGTTCACAATAGCCTGTCAACGCCCTATGCGTCGTCAGTGGTTCTGGAGGATCTTTATCCGTTTGTCAGTGTACAATGAAAGGATCACTTATTAAACATACAATGAAAAACAGAAAGATCATGACGCAGCTTCAATTTGTGACTTTTTGAAACTGTTTTATTCAGCGTGGTCCGTTTTGAGGATGGTATATGAAACTGCTATTCAGGTTTTTGGACCCTATTCACATTAACCAGTCAGACCAATCATGGAGTATGCATGCCCTTTGTTTGAATGTGCTCCAACCAGCCGTATTGCTTTTCTTCGAAGTATTTAAAATCAAAGCACTCGCCCAACAACTTCTATCAACTTGAATGTCAAACTACTGTTGTTGATTCAGGATCATTTTGACATAGCGTCTACGTCGGTGTTGTGCCAAAACATACATTGCCCTTCATTAGAGGAATTTTCCAACCTTGTTCCGGACAGAACAAAGCCTTAGCGATTAAATCGCCTAGATTAAAAGCGATTAAAAGCCTAGCGATTAAATCGTACTGCTTTTCAGGTCAACCTTGTGCAGGGTACACCCCGCCAGGAATGTTGCATCATATCATCACTCGTGATCGAGTCGTGAAGCCGGCTATAAAAAAGCCAAAGTTTTAAAGAAAACCAAAATTTAACATGACAAAACCTTCAATGGGGAGATACATTCACATCATGTGGACGTGAAATACATTCACATCAAAGGGGAGGAGTATCTTAAACTCATTGATTTCCGCTTAAGGTCAATTGGATTCTTTACCAAATTAAAACTAAGGCACTTTGAGCTCTGGTTTTGTTTAATATGTATGTAAAACTACAGTTTAATTGTATTTCAAAAGTCTATCATGAGCTCTAGTAGAGCTTGCATAGTTGCTTTTTGAAAAAAAAAAATACAAAACAACAGGAAAAACACAAACCACCAAGCATAGCTTTAAATTAATTAACAACGAAATTTTGTCATATGCAAAATGATCAGTACAAAAACTTAAAGAATCTAGTAAAATATAGTTTGTAAAAGGTGAATATCCAATATTAGTAAAATGAGTGGTAAAAAAGGGTAGAGATTTGCTCGCTTAAGATATCAACTTATGTAGGGTTAGTAGTGGGAGGGTCTTCTATTTCTGGTTATTATCTAATTTCAGTACTACTGGCTGTACGTTGTAACTCTACCACATAAACAATTGTCAGGGTCCACCATTCCAAACTTTTTGATCGATTACGGGCTATATTACAGTTGGCGGTGACCAGAAATGAATTGTGTTAATTTACAATTAGACAGTTTCGTAGGTATGCTAAACTTTGTGAACGAGCAAAACTATATAATGACTTCCATAGAATATCCGTATAAGAAGAATATAATTAAAATATCCCTAGCTTGCCTTCAGCTATTAATCATCTTTTAAGTATAAAATTTTTGATTGACCAATCAGAGTAAGAGTTAAGGCATAATGTTTTGAAACCAGAAAAAATGGAAGTTCGGGACAGCAGTTACGTCTAAGCTTGGGACAGAACATTTTTAAAATTCCTGTACAAGCTAAGCTTGGTCTTCTAGTGCTGCATGATAAAACTGAAAGCAATAGAAACAAAGAATCAATTGTGTATCAATGGCATGAATTCTTTGTCAAGCAATGTTTCCGCTGGTCCTTTGTCGTGTCAAATGGTATCAATGGTATCAATTCTTTGTCAAGCAATGTTTCCGCTGGTCCTTTATCGTGTCATAACGAGGCTATTTGGTATTTAAAGATACAGTTTTAACATTTGGTGCGTATTTATATTGTGAGTTATCAATTCTGTTAGACACAAAACTAGTTCGATTAGTTTTGTCTATTATCCATGTAGCCGTTGAATACTAGAGGCTGATGCATTAACCTTTCAGGATTTGCACAAAACATTTTTAGGGGTAGTATCTAACTCTTTAATGCCTGAGTTTTACAATGGATCGTTTTCCTTCAACTTCTGACTAAGAGCATAGAAAATTTCTTATACACAAAATACGGCTTTTCTTTTAGTTAGGAAACCGAAATTGATGCGACAGACTTAACCGTCACATTTGGGATTGTACCTGATTATGGGTTTATTTTCCCTATGCAAACTTTTGGCAGGTTATTTTACGGTTTTACGGTTCTAATATTTCAACGCAAGAGGACAATTTTATTGTCATTCGAAAGCTGTGATTCAGCTTTTTCTATCCATCGAGTTAGTCTTAAATTTTCCTTATTTTACTCTATTTCAAAGTAAATCTCAAGAACTGATAGAGGGAAAAAACCAAACCTATTCAACTGAACCCTGTTACAACTCAATTCCCGTACAACTGAACCCTCGTGCAACTCAACCCCCCCCCCCCATGAATCAACCCCCATTCAACTCAAGGCTATCCAACCGAACTCTATGCAACTCAACCCTCATTCTGATCTCTATTTTGGAAAGTGTTTATTTTTAGATCAATATTTGATAGAATAAATAATGACTTGGTTTCAGATAAAGCCTTGGGCTGATAAATGCAAAAGATTCAACCGTACATCCGTCCTTGCAAAATGGTCATATTCTACAAAGGGGAGTGGGAGGAGTTAACGACTCCCTTACCTCCCATGACTGAAAATCGTTGAAACTTGTTTACCTTGGAGATTTTTCCTCTTGGTGATGCGCCCTGAAAGTTTGAGTTATGACGCAACCACAAACTTTACTTTAAAGGTGGCCTCTACCTTACCCTCTTTGATCGAAGAGGGTTGAAAACTACTTCATATGGTTTTTTTAGGATTCTACAGCAAGGGTCGCAACTTGAAAGCAAATGATAATATTAAAAGTTGATGACTGGTAAAAATAATTGTCAGAAAAATTACGGATACATCTAGGCAAAAATAAAGAAAAAGGATAGATCCATTGTGAATGCTTACCGGTCTCACTCAGTCTATTTTATAGCAGTGCAGAATGGACCCTATTGGACAACTTGATTTAAAAAGAACGATATTTTCAACTATATGTTTTGTAATAGTAACATTAGCATAAAATGCAAATTTTCGGAACAAATATACATTTATTAATTAAACATAGTTTTTTCTGTATTTTAGAAGTATTCAGAGATTCAAGCTAGTTTTTGAAATTCTCCATAGCTGTTTAAAAGAATCAAAACTTTCTTTTAGATTAATTTATCTATAAGAAGTTAAAAATACTTTTAAAAGAGAAACAATTTTGGTTTGTGCAAAGTTGTTTTCCTTTGTGCATCGAAGTCAAAACCGTCAAAATTGTGAATAGGTGTAAAGCTAAAATCTAAAATAGAAATCAATCAATTTTTTATGGTTTGTTATATCCAAGACAGAAGAAAATCCTACCAGTCTTTTTTTCAGAATGTCTTATGTTTCAGAAGTCAGACTGAAAGAGCTCTGGGAACTGGGTATAAAATCAGTGTTTCACTTACCCCTTGGGAAGTCCTTACCCGAGCAGTAATTGAAAAGCTCATAGTTTGCGACAAAAAAAAAAGAAAAAAAAAAAAAACTATTGGGCCATTCCTGAAAATTTCTTTCAATTTGGAAAGGTTTTGGGATTAGCCAGATGGATTCTATAAGGTAGAAACTGCGAACAAAGCGAGAAGCAAATTTTGAGTATCTAATCGGCGCTAGTTCAAACTTATTCTTAGTCTTGGGTTGAGTTGAGTCAAACAGGGCTTAATTGAAATGGAGGTTGAATTACATGAGATTGAGTTTAAAGGGGGTTGAGTTAAATGGAGGTCGAGTTAAACGGGAGTTCAGTTGAACGAGGGTCTGTTAAATGGGATTGAGTTGCAAAGAGGTTCAGTTGAACAAGGGTTTAGTTAAATGGGGTTGAGTTGAACGAATGCTGAGTTAAACAGGGGTCGTATTGCACTAGGGTTCAGGGGCAGAGGGGTTCAGTTCCACGAGGGTTCAATTACGCTCAAACCGCCAAAAACGGTTTGCTAAACTACCGTCAAAGGCAGGATTTTCAGGGCAATGAAGATATAAAGGATCCGTGTGTGATTAAATATGCAGCTGCATGACAAACGGTTTTGGCTATTCTCTTAGAAGCGTATGTCCAATGTGACCTCTGCTTTAGACTAGGTCGTACGCGAGGGGGGAGGGGTATTTTCGTGCCCTAATCCACAAGCATTGTTTGTGATCGTTTCTTTTATTTGTTTGTTTTTTCTATATTCTCCTTGAAAATCGCCTGTTTAATGGCACTTTATGAAATAAGCATCTCAGAAGTTTCTTCTCTGGACTTGCAAATATTGCACTGATCCAACCCTATTTTTCAAATACTAATTTTGTACTATTTCCCGTCTCCTTTATTCCTTAGTTTAATTCTATTTGAGGAAATAAAGTATTAACTTTGTTTCTAACTATTCGTGAGAAGACTGATGCAAGTTTTAAGAACATCGAAAATAAAATATAATCGTTTGACGTGGTTAAGTGGAAATTTAAGTAATCACTTATGCCTAATAAAATTGTTAAAATCAAGAATTCCACTCTTAAGGAAAAAACCATCGTATGCAGTTTTTCGTAGTGCTGTTAAATTTAAATAATTAGTTTCGCTTATTTATTTTCACGGTTCAACGTGGCAATACTGAAAAAGTGAGATATTGCTCTAAGATATTCATAATTTGGAATAACCAACCAGATTTATTTAGACCTAAGATGGGGCCAAAAATTGATTTTATTTCGATGTTGGCTCTTGAAGAGCAGGCTCTTCTTTCGTAGGACTCCCACTGCCATTTGGCTTTTCTTGGGAATGCAGTAATGAAATGCATAGTTGTTTGCTCAGGGCCGTGTTTTCAGGATTTTTTTTTCGAGGTTTTGTAATTTACAAAAAAATACATCAAACATTTGTTTATATGCATTTTTGTCATGTTTTACAAGTTGGGCAAATGTTTCCGGGTGGGGTCTTCACCCCCCCCCCCTCCAATTGGAAATGTTCCTAAAAATTAACTAATAAAGGTAAAGACAAAAAATTTGGAATTATATCCTTCCATCTCAAAGTTTTCCCATTTTTAATATTACTACATTTTGTGCATTTACTAAGCCCCCCTCCCCCCGCCCTGAAAAAGATCTCAGGCAAGTGTATGTTTAGAGACAATTCCTTCTCTCCTTATTTATGGCGGCATTCAAGTTCACTAATTTCCATATTGTGGTTTGTTGTGTCGAATTCCTGAACACTTTTGCTTATGCAAATAATATGAAAAAGCAAACAAAAGATAAGTAAAATATTCTAATACTGTACATTGATATGACTTATTATGTGCAAATACATATCCTATGTGTAATCACTAAGTGCATTATATTAAGTGTTCATTTTGATTGATCGCTATTGCTGAACAATCATAACCTGACGTCGGTTTCTTTTATAACCAAGTGTTAGATTATGCAGTTTTCTCCATGCAAATAAAAGAAAAATCGCTGATCAGCATTGCAATTACAAAAATACAAATTGCTTATACAAAATCGTTAAACCTTTTCGTTTTTAAATGCAAAGAGCATACGCCTCCAAATTTCATATGCTGTGTCTGATTGTCTACAACAGATAACTTGATAAGAATGGATAAAGGACAAGGCTGTAGCCAGGGGGGAGGGGGTATGACTCCCCTTTCCCTGAAATGTTTTTCCGACCCGTAAAAATGTAACAAAAAAGAATAGAAACACATTTTTTATTCGTTTTTACATTTTTTGGAGCCCCCTTCTCCGCAAAAAATCCCTTTGCACCCCTCCCCCTCCCCTGAAGAAAAATCCTGGATACGACCCTGATAATTGATCTTACACTATAAAGTGTAATGACATCAAGTAGGGATGAATAATAGAACCGAACATGTTGGGAAAGGATAGAGGAAATAGGCGAAAAGAAAATGAACTAGGAAAGTTAAGTCTTGAGGCAGGGCTACCCTCCCCCATGTCACTCGAGAATACTTTTGTGTTATAATATTAGATTTTGCCGTCTTTAAAAAAAGGCTTTCTTTTAATCAGGGAAATATTGGGGAAGATCACTTACAGACTCCGCGTGTTACTGCGCATGAATTGGGATAATACGCAATTTTTTTGCTGATAATAATGATGCTTATTTAGTGCAATGTAAACCATGGATCAACAATAAAAGAATAAATTTAAAGAAAATGAAGTAAATTTTGGGGTTTTTTTCGAAAAAAAGTTACAGGACTGCAAATATAAGAACTAGATCACATTTATTTTCGAACCATTATATCTTTTTACTAAGAAAAATCGTGACATGTCAGATGAAAAGAAAACAAAAAATAGAGTTTGAGGGTTGACGGAATAGAGCAATGCAATATTTTGCCAGAATTGCATGTAAAAAATTATTGTGGTTTCACTGTAAGTCGTAGATCCTTTCACATTTACATAACTCAAGACTTAAACGTTATGTTACGTGATCCTGTTGTCCATAATTCAGTCTGTGCCAAGTAGACTCGAGCTCTACATAGAACATTACGTTACGATACTACATTTGTACCTTGGGTATAGGTTGCTATTTAGTAATTACGAAATGGTTGTGGCAGGTTTGGTCCTGATTGGGTATCAATATGTTTGGTGTTGCCTTTATTTGACACGGACAAATATTGTGGAGACAAAATCCAGCAGACGTAGAAAAATAGAAAATAAAGCGTAATTTCAGATTATTAAAATTCGCTTTTCAATTGTAGATGTAAACTTACTAGAATCAAATCGGACATTTTCAGATTGTTGGCTGATTCGTTTGTTTTCCAACTATATTAATGAATATAAAATAACTAGTCTAGCCTAGTATCCTGAACACAGGTCAGTTGAAATAAATGGTTACAAATATACACTTTGCAGCCCTTTTTGAGAGTGCTTTTGAGAAAGTAAGGAAAAAATAAAAAACACAAAGATTTTTAAATTACGAATTGAACTAATATTTTTATTTGAATTTATGATTTTTTCGAGGTAACACTAGACGGGGTTTATTTGCTTGTTCTCTTCTCAAAGGAGGGTTTGAGTTTGCTCGCTCTTTGATTTCCCACACAATTTGCCCCTCGAGTCATTACACAATGTGCCTCAAAATGGTGCGCTCGAAAAACACGTTCGAGAAACAAGCTGAAGTTGAGACATAGGGAGGTACAACCAGCCGCCATAAGAATTTTAAAAACACAGACACTATCTTTTGAACATAATCACTATCTATATCAATTTGATTCGCAAATCGCTGTTGTGAAAAATCAGTATTAAAGAGAGGAAGAAATAGGCGAGTATACAAAAAATGCGCTGAATAATGGATCGTAAATAAGTAAACAGTAGTGTTTTATGCCCCAAGGAAAGCGGAAGATAATTACTAGTTTTACAACATCATTGTTTAATTCACCAAAATTAATTAAATTTCGCCACTATTTTCTATCAATCCAAAATCTATCCGCGGTAGTGTGCTAACATCAAATAACGTCAAATTTCTACTTTAGGTTGGCGTTTTTTACGTAGAAACGTAAAATTTTATGGGGAATTCAGTCAAGAATTCAGTAGAACACATTCACTCCATATTATCAGCCACAATTCTGTTTTATGTTTTATTGATTAAAAATCAGGACTGGTAGACCAGATAAGATTTTGAGTTTTTACAAGAAAAAAAAATCGTTTGAATCTAGGAAGAGCCCTTAATTCATAAATCTATGTATCTTGTGTTAGTTAGTAAACAAATAAATTTATAATCACTATACTCAAATAGTTCCATCCGCCATGGAAAGGTTGACTTCCGAAAAAAATGTTCACCAGTCCCTTTTTTTTTTTCATTGATTGATATTTGAAAAATTCGGACTGGAAACTACATAATTTGAGAGCAGTCTTTAAATAGGTGATATGACCATTCCATATCATTGAAATTGATGAAAAGACTTTTGAAGCTTAAAATGAACACTTAAAGCTTAAAACGAAGCCAATTTCTTATTTGACACTTACGACCTTCATGTATTTAGCTGTTTGTTCCTTTCGAGGAGGTGAGGTCAAAAATTGAAGAGAGTACCCCAATTAAAGGGAAGTAATAGTAGGAGTATTAAGGAGAAAATATAGAAAAATTGTAAGAATATTGAGATTTTGGGATGGCCAGTAGTGATGCCTCTATTTGTTTAAGGAGGGCCTTAGCGGGTAAACTATTAGAGCTACTAACCCCTCAAGAAGCTATTACGCACACCTTGGTCTGACGCAATAGGGCACGTGTACAGTACACCTACGTAATAGGGCTTGTCTGTTACATCACAGGGAATATTTTCTAAGAGGTGTCTGTTACGTACTAGGAAAGGTTTTTCTACGTTTAGGATGACGTAATCTTGCGTGACTTAATGGATTTATTGGGAGCGACGCAATCTCGCAGGACACGCTAGACTTCAGGGGCCCATGTTGGGAATCCTCGCTTTTAATTGAGGAGGGCAAACAGGTGGGATGTTACGTAAAGACGATGCACACATGGGATGTTACATAATACTTTAAGAGATTTCATTTTATTTTTTTGTGTTTTTGTTTTTTTCTTCAGGGTTTCATTTTCTTTCAAGGTGTTTTTCTCATGGAAACTTTAAATTCTAATGAACTTTTTGTCCCCATTAGGATTCCAAAGGGCCATTTCTATCCAACGGATCTGCGCCCCAGACAGTTGGACCAGAAATTTATTTCTAATATTATGTTTCAGGAAATAGGTTCTACGAAATAAACTATTACATGCAAGGAGAATCCCCTGTTAGTGCAAACTAGAATGATTAATGTATTACGTGTTTCCTACGACTGCAATAACTGACATGCAGGGTGGAAAATCGATGACTGAAATTTGCTTATTTTTGAAGTACATTCGCTTGTTGAGTAATGCTTTAGAGACTGTTGTAAGATAATATCGCTATCAGAGATGAAATAAAGTGAAAGTATCATTATGGCTAGAATAGGCTACTCCTTCATACATGACCAAAAGTTTTTCCTTTTCCTCTTTACTACACTGAATTTTAAGCTTATATTAAGGGCATTCTTGAATGATCATACCTATGTGCATAGGCTACAAGATACTTCAATTGTATTAGTAAAATGTATGGATGTTTTATCCTGGATCATTAAATCCAAAGGATACAAACTTCTGTACATATAAATTTTGTTAATAAAAGAATTTACAAGACAATATTAAAACTTAGGAAAAGCAGTTAAAACTCAACAACAGAAAAACAGAGTGTGAAAAAAACCTGATATAGGTTAAAATATCTGCGAAAGGAACCATGAATTAAAGAACGGTGGGGTCCTAGAGAGCAAATCTGGAGGGGTGTGGGGTGGAGGTTTGTTTTTAGAGCTAAATTTAATCCATATTTAAAGCTATTTTGAGAACTTTTAATGGAAAATTCCGCGTTTCATTGTTCCAAGTCCATGCATACTCACACCACAGTGACAATATGTGGCTAGCCCACCCTAGCAAGCAATTCCAGGGGGGAGGTGTTGCTATTAGAGATTAATTTAAGCAATATTAAGAGGTATTTCTGAGAGGTCCTAATGAAAATCCCTCATTTCTTTTAACTAAGTGTTATATTTCAGCCCCCCCCCACTGCCGATAAATTCATTTGCCTCTCACCTCAACTTTAAGTTGTAGAACATGTTAGTTCAAGCAATTCACATCACCATGGCAATTTGTGGCTTTGGATTTTGGATTTTGTTCATGGAACTTGTTGCTTTTTGGTTTTTTGTAAATGGAACTTGTTGTTTGCTGATTTTTCTTCGTGCAACTTGCTACATATTGATTTTTCTCTTCGTGAAAGTTGTACATTGTTTTTTCTCTTCGTAAAACTGATTTTGTCCATGGAACTCTTTGCGTGCTGATTTTTTATGTTTCTGGAACTTGCTACGTCCTTATTTTTGTTTGTGACACTTGTTGCATGTTGATTTTTCTCTTTGTTAAACTTGTACATTGATTTTCTCATCACAAAACTGATTTAGTTCATGGAACTTGTTGCGTGCTGAATTTTTTCGATGAATTTATTGCGCGCTGATTTTTTTTGTTCGTGAAACTTGTTGCACGCTGATTTTTCACTTGTGAAACTTGTACATTGATTTTCTCCTCATGGAACTTATTTTCTTCTTGGATCTCTTTTTTTCGTTGAACTTGCTATCTCCTGATTTTTGTCCGCGAAACTTGTAAATTGGTTTTCTCTCCTTGTGTAACTGATTTTGCTAATAAAACTTCTTGCGTGTTGATTTTTCGTTCCTGAAATTTTTGCGTTCTGATTTTTTTTTCTGTTCGAGAAAGTTTTTGTATATTGATTTTTTCTCATTGTCAAACTTATACATTGATTTTTGTCCACGTGAAATTGATTTTGTTCATGGATCTTATCGTTTGCTGATTTTCGTTCGTGAAACTGGTTGCATGCTGATTTTTTGTCTTCATGAAACTTGTACATTGATTATCCTCCTTGTGAACCTGATTTTGCTCATGAAACTTGTTGCGTGATGGTTTTTTGTTTGTGGAACTTGTTTCGTGCTAATTTGTGTTTGCGAAACTTGTTGCATGTTGATTTTTCTCTTCGTGAAAATTGTACATTGATTTTCTCTCCTTGTGTAACTGATTTTCTTCATGAAACTTGTTGCATGCTGATGGTTTTTCATATAACTTGTGCTTTTTCTGTGTGACACGTGTACATTTATTTTTTTCTCCCTGTGAAACTGATTTTGTACATGGAACATGGTGCATGCTGATTTTTGTTCGTGGAACTTATTGTATGGTGATTTTTGTTCGTGAAACTTTTTGCATGTTGATTTTTTTGTGAAACTTATACATTGATTTTTCTCCTAATTGAACTGATTTTGCTCATGGAACTTTTTGCATGCTGATTTTTTTTCATGGAAATTGTTTTGTGCTGTTTTTCGTTCGTTACACTTGTTCCGTTTTGATTTTTTCTCTTCGTGAAACTGCCACATTGATTTTTTTTTTCTCATGAGACTTATTTTGTTCATGGGACTTCTTGTGTGTTGATTTTGTTGATTGTACTTGTTGTGTCGGAGTTTTGTTTTTGAATCTTGTGGCATGTCGATTCTTCTCCTCGCGAAATTCGTACATTGATTTTTCTTTTCTTGAAACCGATTTTGTTTGTGGGACTTGTTGCGCGCTGATTTTTGTTCGTCAAGCTTGCCGCATGGTGATTTTTTTTTTGTTCGTGAAACTCGTTGCTTATCGATTTTTTCTTTTGGTAAAAGTTGTACATTTATTATTTCACCTCGTGAAACTGATTTTGTTCAAGAAACGTGTTGCGTGCTGATTTTTGTTCGTGGACCTTGTTGCTTGCTTATTTTTGTTCGCAAAACTTGTTGCGTACCTTTTTTTTCGTGAGACTTGTTACATATTGATTTTTCTCTGCTTAAAACTTGTAAAGTGATGTTTGTCCTTGTGACAATGATTTTCTTTATGGAACGAGCTTCACTTGTACTAGGTTAGGTTAGGTTTGAGGGACTGTACCAAGCTTGACGGAGCCTACACCTAACCTACACATTATAGGTTAGGCTAATTTAGGTTACATGCCGCGTTACAAAAATCAGTATACAGCAAGTTCCACGAATGGAAATCGAAATGCAACAAGTTCCATGAACAAAACCAGTTTCACGAAGAGAAAAATCAATATACAAGTTTCACGAAGAGAAAAATCAACATGCAACAAGTTTCAAGAACAACATTAAGCACACAACAAGTTCCGTGAACAACAATCAGAACGCAATAAGTTCCACGAGGAGAGAAGTCAATATACAAGTTTCACGATCAAAAATCAGCACAAAACAAGTTCAACGAACAAAAAATCAGCATACAACAAGTTCCATGAGCAAAATCACTTTCAAGAGCAATAGCTTATAAATTGATTTTTGTCCTTGTGAAACTAATTTTGTTTATGGAACAAGCTTCACTTGTAATAGGTTAGGTTAGGTTTGAGGGACTGTAACAAGCGTGACGGAACCTACACATAACCTACACTTGGTAGGTTAGGTTAAGTTAGATACCGCGTCACAAAAATCAGCATACAACAAGTTCCGCGTACAAAAATCAAAATGCAACAGGTTCTGTGGACAAAACCAGATTGACGTAGAGAAAAATCAATGTACAAGTTTCACGAAGAGAAAAATCAACATGTAACAAGCTCCACAAACAAAAATAAGCACACAACAAGTTCCGTGAACAAAAATGTGTACGCAACAAGTTCCATGAACAAAATCAGTTTCACGGGGAGAAAAATTAGTGTACAAGTTTCACGAGCAAAAATCGACACGAAACAAGTTCAATAAACAAAAACTCAGCACGTGACAAGTTCCGCGAGCCAAATCAGTTTCATATGCAGAAAAAATCCATGCAGAAAAGATCCATGCACGAAAAAATACATGCATAAGCTGAAAAGTTTCATGAACAGAATCAGCACGCAATAAGAACAAAATCAGTTCACAAGGAAAAAAATCAATGCACAAGTTTCACGAAGAGAAAAATCAACATGCAAGTTTTACGACTAAAAATCAGCACGCAACAAGTTCCAAGAACAAAAATCGGCGCGCAACAAGTTTCATGAACAAACTCAGCACGTAATGAGTTCCATGAGCAAAATAAATTTCACAAAGAGAAAAATTAATGTACAAGTTTCATGAAGAGAAAAAACAACATCCAGCGATTTTCACGAACAAATATCAGCACACAACAAGTTCAAATAAAAACAAATCATTTTCTAGTTTAGAATTTTATTTTTGAGGAAAAAATATGTCGGAAAAGCCTTTAGATGTGATAACGTGCCCTAGAAGAGTGTCATTAGAAGTGGTACATTGTGCCCCGCTGGCCTCAAATGCTAAGGGTCACCAGAAGAAACGTTAATGGGGATTTTTTCAATTAAGTTTAAACGATTGATTCTTGTGTAAACGAATATTTTTGCAGAAAAATGCTCGAGAGAATGTCACGTGTGATACTGTGTGCCAGATGGTGTCGTGTGCCATTTGTAGTTTGCCACAGTGGCGTGAATTGTCGTGGGGGCATCATGTTTGTGGGTGGAATGCTAAAACATAAACCATTGGATTTAATGTGTAATTTTAGCCAGAAAATATCTGGAAAATGTCGGAATGTTGAGAGATGGTAGACGGTGCCAGAAAGAGTGTGGCACCATGTGTCATGTGGCTCTTTATGCACTATGGTGCCATAGTGTGGCGCAGTGGCGTGAACGGAGATGGTATATCATTAGGGTTGGCTTGTGAAAACATGAACGTACGAATTTCAGTCATGTTTTTAACAAGGAAATATCTGGAAAATGTCTAAGAAATGATGAGGGGTGCTAGAAGGTGCCAGAAAGCCTAGTCATGGTATGGTACAGTGGCGTGAATGGAGATGGTGCGTCACGAGGTTTGGCTTGTGAAAACATTAACGAATGAATTTAAATAATATTTATAACAATGAAATATCTGGAAATAGGAATAATGAGAGGGATGTTAAAGATTTGACATGGTGAATCACGGAGTGTTTGCTTGTGAAAACATGAACCTTTAGATTTAATGTATGATTTCTAACGAGAAAATACCCGGAAAATGTCTTCGGAATGATTAGGTAGTTGTCAGAGGGTACCAGATGGTCAGTCGTAGTTTCACACGACGGAGGGAATTGAGGTGGTGCATCACGGAGGGATGGCTTGCGAAAAAACATTATTATTGGATTTAAATCATATTTTAATCATGGAAATTGCTAGAAAATATCTTAGGAATGATGAGGGGGTGCCAGGGGAAAGTCATACTGTGATTTGGAGGTGTGATATGGGGTCGTCAGAGGGTGCCAGATGATCAGTCATAGTTTACAGGGCGGCGGGAATTGATATGGTGTATCACTGAGGGATGGCTTGCGAAAATATGAATTACTGGATTTAAATTATATTTTATCAGGAAAATTTCTTGCAAAAATGTGTTAAGAATGATAAAATGTATCGCTGGGGGCATGGAGTAGCCACATATGGCCATGGTGGCGTGAATTGCTTTGACTAGTATATTCTATACCTTAAAGTTAGGGTGGGAAATGTGAAATGAATTTATTTGCGGTGGGGGGGGGTGGAATCTAACACTTAGTTAAAAGGAATGAGGGATTTTCATTAGGAACTCTCTGAAATACCTCTTAATATTGCTTAAATTTATCTCTAATAGCAATCCTCCTTTCACCCTCTGGGATTGCTGCTAGGGGGAGCCGCATATTGTCACCGTGGTGTGAATATGTATAGCCTTGGCAAAATGAAACGCGGAATTGTCATTAAAAATCTCGGAAATAGCTTTTAATATGGATTAAATTTATCTCTAATAACAACTCCCCCCAATGAAATTTTTTCTATGACCTACCATTCTTTGATTCATGGTTTATTTCGCCTGTATTTTAGCCTGTATCAGGTTTTTTCATGTTTTGTTTTTTCCACTGTTGAGTTTTAACTGCTTTTTCTGAGTTTTGATAATGCTTTGTAATTTCTTTTTTATTAATAAAATTTGTATGCACAAAAGTTTAAATCCTTTAGATTTAATGGTCCTGGATAAAACTTCAATACATTTCACCAATACAATTTAAGTATTTTGTAGCCTATGCACATAGGTATGCTCATTCAAAAATTCTCTTAACATAAGTGTAAAATTCTTTGTAGTAAAGTGTTAAACGAAAAACTTTTGGTAATGTATGAAGGTGTATCATATTCTAGCCATAATGGTGCTCTCGTTTTCTTTCATCTCTGATAGCAATATTATCTGATTACACTCTCTAAAGCATTACTCAACAAGCAGGTGTACTTCAAAAATAAGCAAATTTCAGTAATCGATTTTCCACCCTGCATGTCAGTTATTGCAGTCGTAGGAAACACGTAATACATTAATCATTCTAGTTTGCACGAACAGGGGATTTTCCTTACGTGCAATAGGTTATATCGTAGAATCTACTTCCTGAAACATAATACTAGAAATAGATTGCTGGTCCAACTGTCTAGGGTGCAGTTCCATTGGATGGAATTGGCCCTTTGGAATCCTAACGGGGACAAAAAATCATCAGAACATAAAGGTTCCCTGAGAAAAACGCCCTGAAAGAAAATTAAATCCTGAAAGAAAATCATGTAAAACCCCACGTGTACATCGTCATTACATATAGTACCTGCGCGTGCGCTGTCATTACTTAACACCCATGCGTGCCCCCCGTCGTTACGTAACATTGAAGCGTAAGATTGCTTCACTTTCCCCCCGTTTTCACCGCCATTACGTAACATTCCACGTGTGTGTCGTCATTACATAACGGCCACGTGTGCCCCTGGTCATTAAGTAATAACCACGTGTAAGATTGCGTCACATTCCCCGTGTGCATCGTCATTACGCAACACCCCACGTGTGTGCTGCCATAGCATACATCTCACCTGTGCGCCGCCATTACGTAACACCCACTTGGGCTCCCTCCTCAGTTACAAGTGAGGATTTCCCTCAAGGGCGCCTGAAGTCTAGCATAGATGACGTCGCTCCCAACAAATTCATTAAATCGCGGAAGATTACGTTATCCTCAACGTAGAAAAATCCTCCCTAGTGCCTTACAAACACCTCTTCCCAATGATGTAACAGGCTAACCCTGTTACGTAGGTGTACTATGGCAGTGCGCTATAGCGTCCAGACCCAGGTGTGAGTAATAACGTTATGAGGAGCTGGTAGCTCTAATAGTTTACCCCTTAAGGGCCTCCTTAAGGGCATAGATGCCTGTAGAGGCATCAGTACTATGGCCCATGCTACGAATAAGAAGGGGTCTTGTTCTATGTAGGTAAACATTCTAGAGGTAAAAGCATCCCATATATCCACGGTTTAATTTATTGGTACATACTTATATAATTGTGAGTATAATCATATATTTGTAATATTATAATTGAGCATATAATTTCATTCAATTGTAAATCTTGTTAGTTTCACGTTTTTGCTTTTATTATTGACAACTAAGTTCAGCAGTTGTAATGTGGAGGGTGAAGGTTTGCATTTTCCTGTGGTTCAGATTTTACTCTTGTTTTTAACTTTGCTTCATGTTTTGGCTCTTTTTAGTAAGATTAAATAAAAAAAAACTAATTTTTTTAGCTGAAAGTAAGGAGCGACATTAAAACTTAAAACGAACAGAAATTACTCCGTATATGAAATGAGTTGTCCCCTCCGCAATCCCTCGCTCTTTACGCTAAAGCTTTTAATTGTTTTAAAAAGTAGAATTGTGGCAAAGAGTCAAACTTTAGCGTAAAGAGCGAGGGATTGCGGAGGGGACAACTCATTTCATATACGGAGTAATTTCTGTTCGTTTTAAGTTTTAATGTTGCTCCTTACTTTCAGCTAAAAAAATTAGTTTTTTTTTTAATTTCTGAACGTTTTTGAATTAATGCATGTTTGGTTTTGGCTCTCCGCACATAAATTATTAAAATGAAATTTGTATATTAATTCTTTTTTTGGCTAAATGGCTTTCTCTTAGTTTTGATCAGACGATTTCGAGAAATAAGGGGTGGAGAAGGAGGCCTAGTTGCCCTCCAATTTTTCGGTTACTTCAAAAGGCAACTAGAACTTTTAATTTTTAACGAACGTTTTTATTAGTAAAAAATATACGTAACTTAAGAATTAACTTACGAAACAAATTTTCATAACCTTATATTTTTATTATGTATACGAGGGGGTTTGTACCCTCGTTAATACCTCGCTCTTTACACTAAATCGTAAGTTTTGTCCCAATTCTTTAAGAATGACCCCTGAATCAGAAAGGCCGTAGAATAAATAGTTGAAATTACTAAAAATACTTTAGCATAAAGAGCAAGATATTTATCTCCTCCTAAATACCTCGCTCTTTATGCTAAAGTATTTGTAGAACCCCTCATATGCGTAATAATCTCTGTTCGTTTTAAGTTTCAATGCTACTTCTTCCTTTCATTTGAAAAAACGTTTTCATGTTTATTTTTCATTGTTTTCTTATAGTAATGCTAGAGAATCCTGCGCCCTTGTCATTGAATTTTTCTTCCCCCATGACAGATTCCTCCAAGGAAAGATCCTCCAACATAGCCCCCTCTCCTCAGCCCCACCCCCAAACAAAATAAAATCCCCCTGAAAATGTCTGTACACTTCCCAATAACCATTACTATATGTAAACACTGGTCAAAGTGTGTAACTTGCAGCCCCTCCCCCAGGGATTGTGGGGGAGTAAGTCATCCCCAAAGACATAGTTCTCATGGTTTTCGACTATGCTGAACAAAATGGCTATCTCAAAATTTTGATCTGTTGACTTTGGGAAAAAAATGAGCGTGGGAGGGGGCCTAGATGCCCTCCAATTTTTTTGGTCACTTAAAAAGGGCACTAGAACTTTTCATTTCCGTTAGAATGAGCCCTCTTGCGACATTCTAGGACCACTTGGTCGATACGATGA
The DNA here is from genome assembly GCF_032884065.1 of Artemia franciscana. Classification (NCBI taxonomy): domain Eukaryota; kingdom Metazoa; phylum Arthropoda; class Branchiopoda; order Anostraca; family Artemiidae; genus Artemia; species Artemia franciscana. The sequence continues at coordinate 12,353,520 of NC_088878.1, read as the reverse complement.
CCCCTGGGAAAAAAATAAAAAAAATAAAATAAAATAAAAAAAAATTAACACGCACCCGTGATTTGTCTTCTGGCAAAAAATACAAAATTCCACATTTTTGTAGATAGGAGCTTGAAACTTCTACAGTAGGGTTCTCTGATACGCTGAATCTGATGGTGTCATTTTCGTTAAAATCCTATGACTTTTAGGGGGTGTTTTCCCCTATTTTCCTAAATAAGGGAAATTTTCTCAGGCTCGTAACTTTTGATGGGTAAGACTAAACTTGATGAAACTTATATATTTAAAATCAGCATTAAAATGAGATTCTTTTGATGTAGCTATTGATATCAAAATTCAATTTTTTAGAGTTTTGGTTACTATTGAGCCGGGTCGCTCCTTACTACTGTTCGTTACCACGAACTGTTTGATATTATGAAAAAAATTATCCTGTTGTCGATAAGATTATATAGGAAATAAAAGTTTCATCAGAACGACCAAATCTTACGAAATATTAAAAATTCCCGTTTACTTCTTTAACATATCTTCTGTTGATCATCTTATAGCATAGTTTTCCCCAACAAATCTTTTAATTACTTAATAGTAGGCTTAAAATGACAGTTTTTGCCGTTATCTTAATCCTGAGATATAAATCCTCCAGCTCAAGGTAACTATTTCAGGTTATTTTACGCAGATAGGAGGTATCAAACCATATTAAGGGAGTAATACTATTATGTCGTTAACACGCAGTAGGTGAACGTTCGTTCTTTGTAGAAACCTATTACCATCTCTTGGAATATTAGCAAGATTTTTTAATGTTTCCTTCTTTAATTAAAAGTACATTTGTGGGTGAGAACCAGTTTGGTTCTCGGATGGGGCCACTTTTCAACATACGTATAAAATTCTTTTTTCTTTACTCATTGATAATTCTTGCCAGGAAAATGACCCTTTTTAATAGTGCTCTTGATCTTTAGAAAGTGTTTGGCTCTTTGGTCTATTATCAGCTTCATCTTTATAGCTGTGTGGCATGTGTATGCTCCCTTAATTTTGGTATTCAAATTATTTTTTTCAACTAAAATATGCACTAAGCACTATTATAAAGCTAAGAAGTAAAGTAAGGAGGGGTCGTTTCCCAACTCCTTTTTTATATCTGTTTTGCTAGTGTTTTGACTATAGACCTTGGGTACCTGCTTTTCTGGTTTTGCTCATGTTCCTTGCTTTGCATTTGCAGGTGACCTACTCCTTATCCGTTCCAAAATAGTTGCTCCGCAATGGTTGCTACTATCTCTACTTTTACTTCTGATACTGGCCATTCACTTAATTTAGAGAAGTCTGAGTTCTTACCTATAATTGTGCTGATGTCACTCCCCTTCAATATATTGAAGGGGAGTAACTTTTCCATGGTAGATCTCATCCGATAGTGATATTAGACTTGCCAATATTAATTAAAAAAAAAGACTGGTTAGCCGTTCAAAGATTGTTATAGGCAAAGAAAGTCTATAAGATTCCCTCTGGCCAAACCTTATTCTGCTTTCTATGACCTAATAGGTAAAAATAGACTTTTTTCCCATACTTAAGAATGGTAGACTAAATAGTATCCACATAAATTATTATATCTTTATAAATTTCTTCTTTATCTGATAGATTGGGCTAAAAAAAAAGAAAAAAAAGATTCTTGTGAGTAGTTTGTGAATTTCTGATATAATTTCGAAGCAACAGCTACAGCACAGGTAACTCTCAAACCTGGCTTATGCGTGTTTATGCTCTCACTGGCGTCTTGCCAGGTCTTTTCATTGTTTATGTATTTTTTCTCTTTTTTTCGATTTTACTCCGTATTTATGCTGTTTTTATATATGTGGGCACTAAGTAATTTAGTTGGTTGTTTAAGTTTATGTCTGAAGTTTGTTAACTCTGAGCATAAAATTCTACTTTGTGAAAGTAAATTCCTCAAGCTTTTTGTCCATAGCTTCTCTTTTTCATTGGCTTTTTAATAATTTCGTATCAAGTAGTAGTATAGTCTTCGATTTGTTTTTTTTTTTTTTTTGTTTTTTTTTTTTACATTTTTGGAATTTTGATGGTCTTTTCACTAGAAACAGAGCCTACTAAGTAATAACTTCATTGTTTGTTGCATGAATATAGAAACTTCTGATACTGTTTGGACATGGGAAATCTCCGAGCTGATTTGTGTATCCAACTAGCCATTTTCAGGGAGTAACAAAAGATAAGATTCACAATTTATTGCTAAGTAATGAGACGACTCCTATAATTGTTAGTATTATTGCTATTGGTTGGTACTTATATGATATGGCCCCGACCTAATTTTCTTCATATAAATAGAACCTGTTTCTCTGATGCTCAATCCTAATGAAATACACCTAAGTATAACAATTTATAATACTTTAGAAACAAATTTGGGCTACATATTTGCACATTAGGTTGATGGGGGTAAAGTATAGTGGGTTGGTGTGTCTATTGTGTTAGGTATAATTATTCTGCATATTATGAAGTAAGGATTGTTTTCTAACTTCAGACTGTCCAAATATTTTACGACTTTGTAATGTAATAGGCTTTGTTTCTATTCGTAATAAGTAAATGCTGCCTTTTTTTAGGAAGCAGTCGTGGATTTGGAATTGTGCAGCCATCTAGCGATGGAGAGGATAACTATGGTCCAAAAACGCCCGATACTGATGACAGCGGAACACGGTCTCTCCCAGGGGACAATCGTCGAATGCCTTTTACTACCTTCAAGCAGGACCCCAAAGTTGCTGAGAAGACAAAGAAGAGCAGAACCTATCCCCCAAAAGAGACTACACCAACACCATCCCTTAAAGAAAACCCCCACTCCTCGCCCAGTAAAGCCCTAAAGCTTGCTTCCCTTGAAGTACATAATGTTCGAAAGGCACTGAGCCGCTATGGTACTCTGCCAAAGGGTGCTAGGATTGGTGCTTATCTCGAGTCTCTCAAGGGTAGTAATGCTGATACTCCTGAAGGTCATAGCTTGGAAGCAGAAGCTAAAAAGGATAAACTCCGACCTTCTGTAAAGGATCATGCAAGTGTTGTCATTAAACAAGCGACTATGGTTAGAAGTAATTCTACTGGACCACAAGAAAATCGCCTTTTTCATCCCTCACCGTCATGCTCGCCACCAGTGCAGCGAGCAAAAACTAAAGCTCTAGATAGGTTCACAAATAGCCCGACGAGAGGTAGGTCACCGGCTCTTGCCGAGTTAGAGTTCCCACCACCTCCTTTAGATCTACCCCCTTCCATGGATATGAAGAAAAAAGTCGCCTCGCCAAGAGCTAGACGAAAAAGTGAGCAAAAAACATCTAAACGTGAAGATGAGTTAATGACATCACCGTGCTTAGGTGGGAAATTTAAGGATGAAATGGATTTCTCAAAAAAGAACGAATTGCGGCGCTCAGTTAAGAAAAAAGAACAGCATAGTGCTGACGAGATTACACCTCTAAATCCAGTGCCTGTAATGCTCAAGTCTTTTATTGGAGGTTCGAAAACGAAACTTGAAAGCAAGCTTGTTGCTGAGATCAAAGAAAAAACTGACCAGAAACGCATTAAGTCTCCAGAATCTCCGTCAACACCCTTAGAATCTACTGCGGGTTTTATAGATAATCTGAAAAATACTCGTCGCAATAGCACTGGTGATATCATTGCTGGAGCTGGTTCCAAACTAAAGCCTGTTGAAACAAGAAAATCTGAGACTGCAACAGTAGAGCCCGTTGTGTTCGATTTCAAGTCACGACTCCGGAAAGTACAGCCTGAAAGTGACTCAAAGGGTGACGTACCAAAATCAACAAGTGCTGACAGAATTTCTGGAAAAAATGATTGTGATTCTATCGTAACTAGTTTGAATACAAGTCAATTATCTGTCACTGTTGATGATGATAAGAGAAAAAGCACCGGAAGTATTAGTAACCTTAGAAAACTGTGGGAAAAGGATGATATGATGAAGGGCTCTAAAGAATGTATTGCCGAAGATAATGGTGAGAAAAGTGGATGTGATTCAGATTTGCCGAATAACATAAGTGAACTAAGTGAATCTCAACTCCCTCTCGAAAAAGATGAGCCCAAAATTAAATTAGAAAAACGTGTCTGGCCACCTCCGAACACCTCCGCCGGGAATGAAACGGAGAAACCGGTAATACCGGTCAAACCAACGATTTCCTCTGCCAAACCGATTGCCAATAAATATCCTGCCATCTATGCAACTCCTATCCCAGGATCCCAGGTGTCGATTCTGCCTCCTGGATTACCGAGAACCCTTCCTCCTACTGAAAGAGAATCCGTATCAAGAAGTGTATCAGAGGAATCCAACAGTGACAAAGTTGACAAAAGTTCTATTATCGAGCTTACGAGTATGCTGGAAGGGGCTCTTAGCGGACTTGAGCATAGCCTGTCCAGCTCCAAGTGTATGCAGCTTTCTGATAAAATCTCACTGTTACATTCGTCATGTTTGTCTTATGCAGATATGATTCCACCTCATGGACGTTTCCAATTTAGGCAGTTTTTAGTAAGATTAGAAAGCCATGGCAAGGATGTAAGGTTGCTAGGGAGTAGGAATCATTCCGACGTTATTCGAATGGTAACAGAAACTAAAAACACTTTACGTGATGTAGTAAATGCTGTACAGAGATAAAAGAATGGGTCATTCCAATTTTCATTTTTTTTTTTTATGCATTAAAACTACGTATAGTGTTTTGAGACTAAAATACTATGTTCCATTAAAACGCTGTTTTGAGATTAGAAACACTATACGTGACGTCGTAAATGCTGTTTTTAGATAAAAGAATGACAAATAAATGGAGATAAAATTTTAGCTTTGTTATATGCATGAAAATCGAAGTTTGTATCACGCCCTATAATTGACCAGCTAATCTTTGCAGATTTATATGACTTACCTTGCTATGCGTTGTTTGCCAACCTTATAGGTATAAAATGCTTATGTTAAAAAGCCCTAACATTTGGTGATAAGCTATTTAGTGTAGCCATCTGTTGTATTCCCTTAATGTGTGTATTTTCAGTAGTTTTAACTGGGTTTTATTAGTCCTTTCTATAAATCACCGGTTATCTTCAAAATCAGCGTAAAACAATGAAATTACTTAAATTCAATATGAAATAACGTTAAAAAGAACGTTTGTGTACAATAATGCTTCCGTGGTGAGAGTAATTTTACGGCAAAGAAATAGTCCACAAAGTTTTTCGTAATTTTCACTGAAAACTTTGTGTTTTCTCTTTTATCGTGTTTTGCAATTGGTGTTTTTGAGATGAAGATAATAGCGTTACTGATTGGTGCTGTGTCCTAACTATAATGAAGGATTTTTTTCTGTGAGAAACAGCTGAAGAAGGAATAAAAGCGAAGCCAAGTGAAACAATAAAACGCAAGGCACGGAAGACTGCATTAACATAGGTGAATAAATAAAAGCAGGCCAAACACAAACAAATTGTTTCAATTCATCTTTATACATGTTTAAACGAATGGAAAAACAGAAAAACGATAAGTAAGACTTTTCTCTATTTAAAAAACGGATACAGAAAGGTTTGTTCTGACCAAGCACGTTTAAAGGTGGCGAACTGCTTTTCTAGTGTTTTCGAACTTATCATAAAACTATGAAAATGTTAACTGTTTTCTGAAAGCACTTTTTTTCTCATGTAATAATTTTTCATATTCTTTAGTATGCAAATTTCTATGAATGAAAATACATATCGGATGTACCGTTTCTATATCGTCCTCATCCACATGTCAATATAAGTTTTATCTAAGTAAGGAACAAAGTAACAAATTACAAGTATATAAATAGAGGGAAGGGATCAGTAATCTGAGATTATAAAAATAATAACAAAACATTTGAGTCCGGTTTGTGTGTCTTTTTCTTGGTGTCCAAATATTTGCGTATTTGATAGCGCGTGCCAGGATCTTGCCGAATTTATCGTTTTCAAGCTAGATATTGATGTCTGTAGATTTGATTTGGGTAAGACTGTATGTGCAAAATTTATCCAAATTAGTTTCAAATTTTAAAATATTGATTTAGAAGGAATCTAATACATTATGTATATTCTGGATATAAGATGAGGAGAGTATTCCCCTACTGTGAGCGGTCTGTTATCTCTCCACCCCCTAGAAATATTGAAAGGTAGAAATATAAAAATTTACTTTTTCTTTTCCCCCATAGAACACATAGAACGCATGTTTCTGATCTTAGACCTCTGTGGGGATGCCAATCTGCATCATTTTTCTTCAATTATTGAAACAATATTTATTTGGGAAAGTTGAGGGCTGTAGAAAAGAAGACATAAAGGTAAACCCCACCCAGTAAATAAAATAACTAACAAAACCCCCAGAAGGTTAAAAAAAATACTGTGATAAAGAAAGAGATTAAGAGAATGAGGGATGCACCAAGTGTAACTTTAAATAAGAAAAATCATGCTCATAAAAAATTATTAAAATTTTGATAGAATCCTGAATCTAAAAGAAGAACGGAACTAAAAATAAATACTCCAATATGAATCGGTATCCATCCCCTGCTTCAGAAAAGGAAGACCGAAAAATGGATCAAACTTTTAGTCAGCGATACATTTCATTTCATATGTGTTTTTTTATATCATTTTTGTAATTAACGGTGTATGCTAAAAAACTTTTAACGATAGAGCAAACTCGTAAAGTTGGTTGTAGTAGGCCATTCACAAATTGTCAATTGTCATTGTCATTCACAATTGTCAAGATCGGTAAAGCTGTTCGTTTTTACGTAAATTAGTAATATGGGGCTCAAAGAGTTAAAAGTATATTTAGCTTTTTTATTAAGTCGATCTATAGCACAGCAGAACTGAGGCTAAATTTTCATATGGAGAAACATGGAAATTCGAAGGTAAATCATGCTTTTTTGTCACAGATAAGTTAAATGAATGCACGTGATCATTTGAGGGAAGATCCAATTCCTCTATTAGATTTTTTGTGATGATGGTTAGTCATGCGTCCTTTCTTCTCTGGTAGCCTCTTGATTTCTCTTAGATTATGTGAGCTCCTTGCACGAGAAATTCAAATTTTTTGCTTAAGAAAATTTCTGTTATAGATGTTCTTCTGCTTGAACACAAACCTGGCTAACAAACCCATAAGTGGCTACAGAAGAATCGCTATGCATTTCATAGGAAACTTAATTAATTTCATAAACGTTAATACTTCGCAAGCTATAAGATGAACATCATCGCTTTCCGGACAATTAGTTGAATTTTTAAACGTTAGTACCATGCCAACTATAAGACGTACATGATCGCTTTCTGGACAAAAATCGCTTTTCGGACTATTGAATGAATTCATAAACGTTAATACCACACCGGCTATAAGATAAACTTCATCGCTTTCTGGGCAATCTGTTGAATTCATAAATGTTAATACCGCACCAACTGAAAGACCAACATGATCGCTTTATGAAAAAAGCCGCTTTCTGGACAATCGGCTGAGTTCATAAACGCCACTACCATGCCAAACTATAAGACAAACATGATCGTTTTCCAGAAAATTGGTTAAATTGATAAACGCTAGTACCACATCAGCTATAAGACGAACATGACAAATAGACGAACATATACCTACATACCGCTTACTGGACAAAAATTGTTTTCCGGACAATCGGTAAAAATCGCTGTCGGGACATCAATTTCCTTTTAGATTTTAAGGAAAGTGGTAGAGCCAAGCGAATGAAGCTTTTGGGTTCACTTGAAGATTGGTTCTCAAAAATGTGTGAGTTTCATTCATCTAGCTCAATTAATTTCTTTAAATGTTAAAGACAGTTTTTTTTTGGAAAAGCGATTTTCCCCCATACTTACCTCGTCCAAACCTGTACACTGACTAAGGAAAAGAAAAAAATACAACAGGCAACAGGCTCAATTTAAGAAAAAAAGGCGAACAGAAAACAAATTATTATAATGTATATACATAAATCTGTAAATTCGCCCGTGAGTGCACTATGGGTAATCCACCATTTTTTTTCCTGTATTTTTTTTAAATACATCAAAATAGTTAGTTGAGTGGGAAATAATTCAAAATAACTTGGATAATCCTCTCAGGGTATCACCGAAAGTTTTGAGATATTTAGTGATGATTATATTGATTTAGTTAATAAATACTTAAGACACTAAATCAGAAGACACAATTCAGAGGAAACTTTGCTCAACTGTTTTGTTTTGTTTTTCCCAAGTGATTTTTGGACAAGTTCTCAATAGCATGTTATTTCTTTTCTTGTCTAAAGTTAGAAGCTTACTGTGTTGTCCGACTTTTACTATTTTTTCCTTTTGACTTTGAATCAACAGGCAGAGCAGCGTTGACAAGAATAAGTATATTTGGATGGTTATTTGATTTTTTCTAGTCTTTGTTTTTCTTCACTTTTTTTTAAATAGTTGTGTACTTTTTGACCATTATGTTGTTTTATAATGTGATCATGAATGTGTATATTTATAAAGTTTCTCCTTTTTTATTGTGTTGCTTCAGTATGGTTTTGACTGTTCGACTATTGAATAAATGTTTTGATTTAGCTTCTAGTATTTTATTTTAGCTTAGTTGTTAAGAAGTAAAAAAAAAACGGGAATAAAACGAAGAAGGTTAGGAGATATTCTTTGTACTAATACCTCAATAATTTATTTAAATAGATTTTGTCATTAATAAATTATCGATAATAATGAAAAGGCAATTTTGACGAAATGTCAAGCATGAGACGCAAAGCTCGCATCATTCCTGGTTTTGATATATCAGCCCATTTTACTGTTTATATATTATTAATTATATATTGTTATTTATATATTACTTTTGAGTCAGAATATGCATAGCGAATGAACATGTAATTTAAAAACCGAATAAGAATACAAATTAAACAGAAATCTGGTTGAAAATAGAAAGGAGACCGAGGGTGTGAGTGAAATAACTGATTAAATAGAAGAAAAAAAATTAAAAGGGGTTCAATTCTAATATTTACATAGCCATTATCAAAATGAAAGGGAATCGATAGTTAAATTTTACTCTGGAAAGTAACAGTGGCAAAATGTCGTTGTTTAATATATAATTTGGGGTCTACACTTTTCCCTCCCTCCCTTAGGAACCAGAAGTCAAAAGTCGTCAGAATTAAGAAAACCTTGGTGCATTAAATATCCAGAGTTGGTGTAATAAAGGAAGAAGTGAAGACATTGTTTCCGCTTGAACTTTTCATTCATCCAGAAGACCCCTCCCTCCCCCCCACAGGCGTATTCTCCTAATCCTAGGTGCAACATATTTCAAGTGATCTAAGCTTTTACTTCGTTTACCACGTTGAGCAATTTAGTGGATAAGTCAGATGTTATTGATATGTCATATCAAAAATATGGTGTTTAAGAAGTGTCATCCTACAACTAAATTTCAGCTACATATTCTTCGAAACTAGTTTTTTTTTAAGGACAGATATTTTTTCTTGGAATTTGTATCGTTTTGCGGCAAAATGCCAATTGTGAGTTTAATTTTCATTGGATAAGTTGAACTCAAATACTTGTGGTTAGTTTTCGATGCTAGATTAATTGATGACGTTCAGTGCTGAACCGGTGATCAATTAGCTCATTTATCTATATTCTTTAAATCAAGTAAACACGAAAGGAACAAATTCAGGTATATATTGTCATATAGTACGTTTTCGCATTTGCTTTGTCTAATTTCATCTTTATCTTTATAACTTCGAGAAAAAGTACCTGTAACTGTTTTGATCTCCTCAGAAATTTTGTAATGACCTCATTGTATTTTCTTGTGTCATATTCGGAATTTTATATTTGTACCTTTATGATTCATGGACGATGTAGTAGATAGTAGATAAATGTAGTAGTAGATGTAGATGTAGATGTAATAGTAGATGTAGTAGTGATGTAGTAGATAAATATATAGGGATATTGTCACTTAGCGAGTGTTTCGTGTACATTATCTTCTTTGCACACTCAAGTCTTTAATCAAGACTAAGTGAAAGGTAGTAAATTGTTAATATTCTAATATACTTGCCACGTAAAGCTATTTGAAAATGTATTTAATGCAAAAGATATAAAAGATGTGTATTTAAGTGAGTTTATTCAGAAGTTATGTCAGCCAAAAGGGCAACAGAAATTGGAAATATCATCCAAGTCTAAGCACCATTCTCCCTGGCAAATATAACCCGATTTGCCATCATATGTTCCATTGTCATTTGCTATAGTCATTTGCAGTCTTGTCCATTTCCCAAAGGTTTTTACAAAGTTTTCTGGAGCTCTCTGAAAAAAAAAACAAATCTCTTACTTCCTTACTTATTCTCTTACTTATCTCTTATTCTCTTACTTATTGTTAGTGGACAAAGAGTGTATAACATGAACCCTTTCAGTTATCAAGATAGAATGGCGGATTGGTATCCAGTGAGATGATGGGAACTCGGTACACTTTTTTTAATACTTTTATGATACGCTAACCAGGTTTATGTATGGTTTATTCTTTTTTTTCTTTTTTTTTTAATAATTAGGATTATAAATTCATTAGAACGAGGAGAATCACTGTTGAATTTCTTGTGAAGCATCTTGGATTGAATTCTGCTTTTTAAAAGAAAAATCAAAAACAATCATCTAGAAGATTCAGGGAGTTTATATTGTCTCCGTCTCCTCCCAAGTCTTGTTATGATTACCCATGATTTCAGTTAAGGTACGCCGCTTAGTCTTTGATCTTGAAATGCTAGACCTTTAAATTGCTTTTCCAACTATGGGAGGATCGCCTACCTACCTCCTAAAATGTAAATACGACTCTTAAAATGTGACAAATGGATTAAGAATCACTACAAGAATATTTCAGTGTTTAATACAATGGTTTTCTTTTAACACGAGATACACTCAATTGTTTTAATTAAATAAAAAAACAAGTTTTTTTAAATGAAAGTAAGGAGCAGCATTAAAACTTAAAACGAACGGAAATTACTCCGTATAGAAAAGGGGCTTTTCCTCCTCAACGCCTTGCTCTTTACGCTAAAGTTTGACTCTTTCTCTTAACTCTACTTACTAAAACAGTAAGAAACTTTAGCGTAAAGAGCGGGGAAAAGCCCCTTTCATATACGGAGTGATTTCTGTTTGTTTTAAGTTTTAATGTTGCTCCTTACTTTCATTTAAAAAAAACTTGTTTCTTTTTATTTAATTTCTGGACGTTTTTGAATTAATGGATGTTTTGATCTTGGCTCTCCGCACATAAATAATTAGAACGAAATTTGCATATTAATTAATTGCAATTAATCGGAAGATTTTGAGAAAAAAGGAGCGAGGGAGGAGGCCTAGTTGCCCTCCAATTTTTGGATTACTTAAAAAGGCAATTAGAACTTTTAATCTTTTACGTATGTTTTCATTGGTAAAAAAAATATACGTAACTTAAGAATTAACTTACGCAACGAACTTCTATATTCGTATGTTTTTATTGCGTGTATGAGGGGGTTCAACTCTCGTCGACACCTCGCTCTTTACACTAAAGATTAAGTTTTGTCCCAATTCCTTAAGAATGTCCTCTGAATCACAAAGGCCGTAGAATAAATAGTTGACATTACTAAAAATACTTTAGCGTAAAGAGTGAGGTATTACGAGGAAGTAAACTCTTCATATGCGTAATAATTTTTGTTCGTTTTAAGTTTTAATGCTGCTCCTTACTTTCAGCAGAAAAAACTTTTCATATTTAGTTTTTCATTGTTTTTTCAAATAATGCTAGAAAATCCTGCGCCCCCTTCATTGAAATTCTCTTCCCCCATGAGAATTTCCTCCATGGAAATATCCGCCCACGTACCCCCCCCCCCCTCAACTCTCCCCCTAAACCAATAAAATCCCCCTGAAAACATCTGTACACTTCCCAGTAACCATTACTATATGTAAACACAGTTCAAAGTTTGTAACTTGCAGCCCCTCCCACGAGGACTGCGGGGGAGTAAGTCTTCCCCAAAGACATAGTAATTGGGTTTTTCGACTATGATGAATAAAATGGCCATCTCAGAATTTTGATCTGGTAACTTTTGGGAAAAAATGAGCGTGGGAGGGGGAATAGGTGCCCTCCAATTTTTGGTCACTTTAAAAGGGCACTAGAACTTTCGATTTCTGTTAGAATGAGCCCTCTGACGACATTCTAGGACCGTTCAGTAGATACGATCACCCCTGGGAAAAGACAACACATAAACCCGCATCTGTGATCTGTCTTCTGGCAAAAAATGCGACATTCCACATTTTTGTAGATAGGAGCTTGAAACTTCTACAATAAGGTTATCTGATACGCTGAATCTGATGGTGAGATTTTCGTTAAGATTGTATGACTTTTAGGGTGTGTGCCACCCTATTTTCTAAAATGAGGCAAATTTTCTCAGGCTCGAAACTTTTCATGGGTAAGACTAATCTTGATGAAACTTATATATTTAAAATGAGCATTAAAATGCGATTTTTTTATGTAACTATTGGTATCAAAACTCTATTTTTTACTGTTTTGGTTACTATTGAGCGGGGTCGCTCCTTACTACAATTCGTTACCACGAACTGTTTGACCATGGCGACAACTGCGTTCTCAGGAAGGCTGTTATCTCAGCTACGCATTGAACAATGGTGAGAACAAACCGCTATTGTGAAGGTATATGATCTTTTTAATAGAAAACTGACTTTAAACAAAACAGAAGTTGATATTTGGTAACAGAAAATAATAATTGTATTGTAACACCATTTCTGATAAATAAAAAAGTCCTTTAGAATCAAAATAGCACATTCAGGAACGCAAATTCGATAAGAGAGTGGTCAGTTCTTCGTGGATTTTTAAGATTAGTGTGGAGCCATCAAAAATGCTACTTTAAAATGGTCAAAATAAATATATACCTTCAATTTTTGGTCCAATTGGTTGGAAGTTACATCAAGTGCGTTTTCCGTTCTTTGACGTTTAATAACTCTTTCCGTCAGTGTCACAATTTCTGCAACAAATAATAAAAACGCCCTTAAATACGGCTTAGACTGGAATAAGACATTTTAAATTATCTCTTAGCTTAAAACTAAATTAGCATCAACTTTGTTTGTACAGATATTTTGTAACACCATTTTGTTTCATTTTTTTTCAATGGGATTCCAGCTCTGGCGATAGACTCCCAAACTATTCTGCTTACTGCTCCATCTTTACACAAATCTGGTAGGGACTGTAAACCCCGCCTGTAGGGACAGGTGTAGGGACTACCAAACTTACTCTTAGCTCTATTTTTTAAAACAGTAAGAAACTTTAGCGTAAAGAGCGGGGCGTTGAATAGGAAAATCCCCTTTCATATACGGAGTAATTTCTGTTTGTTTTTTAAGTTTTAATGTTGCTCCTTACTTTCATTTAAAAAAAAACTTGTTTTTTTATTTAATTTCTGGACGTTTTTGAATTAATGGGTGTTTTGATCTTGGCTCTCCGCACACTAATAATTAGAACAAAATTTGCATATTAATTAATTACAATTAATCGGAAGATTTTGAGACCACCTGTAGGGACTACCCGCCGGTAGGGACTGTAAAGTCTCATGCCGTATTCTTAACCTTTTTTGTAAGTTTTATCAACCGGGTGCAATTGGTATTTACAGGATTTTGTTACCTTTAAGGATATTATGTTGCTAGTTCATTGTACTTTCCATTAATCTAACTGACAACACTGTTGCAGAATGTAAAACAGACTGGAGATATTTATCGAGAATAATTGCAAAAATGGTTATTTAAATGTGCTGATAATCCCGTAATATATTTTTTTTTTATTGTCTGCCAAAATTTTTCTCAAGTGTCCCTCACGCTGTTGTAGTATTTTTTTTCAGGATGTGCCAAGAAATTTGATTTCAGAGTATCAAGGATGGTCTCGATTAGACAGACAGTGTTTTAACGAATGCTGAACGTAAACACTTATAAAATCAAAGTTTTGTTTACAATAGCGTATATGTAGATTCTGTACAAGAAAGAAAGCTGTATCGAAGTAAATATTTTGCTTTAGGTGTCGATACGTTTACCGTGGCCTGGCACCTTGTTTTCCTAGTCTTGCTCTAACAAGCACTATGAATTTGGCTAGACGCGCTAGATTATTGATGTCAAAAATTAATATTATTTTATATATTGTGTTTTGTTAATTGCAAAAGCTCGTAGAATGTAGGCATTTTCCTTAAAATGGGCCCTTGAAAAATTCTCTATGATGTTATATTGTCTCGCAGCCGCGGAAAAAAGAGTGCTATCCGTGCATAAAAGTCATTTCCATTGTTCTTCAAGCCAGGGAACAATAAGTTTTCTGTATAGGGTTTTCGGCCATGGCAATCCAAATGGTGCATTTTTTTTAATTTGACGCAAATTTTAGGGGTTTCAGATTTTCAGGCTATATTTCGAAATCCCATTAAATTTGTTTCAAAATAACATTTTACTATTGAGATTAATTTAAATACTAGTTACCGTTCCTGAATTAGCCATAAGTGGTTATTGTTTCTCGTTTGCCGGTTTTCTAAAAAAAAATGCGTTTTTCATTATTCGTTACTATGGGCCATGGTTCGTTCTTTACTAGGTTGCAGCTACCGCTGCAACAACGATGAGATCTGTCTTCAGTTTTTTTGTCAAGAAAACTCCACGAGAGAGAGGGGGGAGGCTGTAGAAGTTGGTAATTATTTATGGGTGTTTTGTTCAGTATTTTAAGTATTTTTATGAATGTTGTCGAAAAATGCATATAGAGTATCGATCAAATTATTTTAGATAAGATGTTTACTTATAAAGCTATATGGGTTTAATGTATTAGTACAATAAGTTTGTAGAATTTATTTTTTGAGGAGACTTCATGGACAAATATTAAGCTCTGAATTACGAAGCTAGGCGGAAAAGTAATGTTTGCTTTATTGGTTCCTCCTCTTATTCTGGAACTTGGAACTATTTAGCAATTGCAAATTCTCAGCCATTTAGCTCAAATCACGTCATAACAATTAATCTATTTATTTCAAAATATGTAAAACTTTTAAGGTCTAGTCCAGTCATTTATTATATTATACATGAGTATATCCGAATAGAACCTCAGACAAGAAAGATTAAAAAAAAAATAATAATAATAAAAACAGGCATCTCAATTACAGATTCAATTTGTGTTTTCAGAAATCCCATCTCGCATCCTGTTGGGTTGCGGTGATGGTGGATCTAAGAGGTTACGTCCCCTTGGCCTGAGTTTAGTCTATGTTTGTCCATTTTTACTTGTATTTATACAAATCAGTCCGCGACAGGGGAAGAACTGCTCCATTTTTCTGGGCACAATTTTTGCAGCTATCCATGCGAATTTTTCGACCAAAAAATATAAACAATTAGAGTTTTAGCTTATGAATCTTTCGAGTAAATGTAAAGTATGTGCTGTAAACATGCGATGCTTGGCTCGTTTAACCACACTTGTGGCTGGAATTTGAATTTGCCGTTTTGTCAAATGTCTGAAAAAGTTTGATATAGCATTTGTAATTGGAAGGAGGTTGCGGAAACCACCCCCCCTTTATTTAAGGTGCAAATAGCTATCTGAATGTTTTATTCTTATTGTCGTAGCATAAACAAGACAATTTCAGGGGCTGAGTGTGGAAATCCTTCAATAATTCTCTAAAATGACTGCTGCAATTGTTTGAATGTATAATTTTGCAAATAGAGGCTAAAAGTTAAATTTTGATCATACTTATATTGAAATAAGTTTTTGGAATTACCATTCCCCTCCCTTTATGGAACCTTCAAACTCAGAAACTTGCCCTGAAATGAATCTGAGCCACCATACATACCTTCTTTTGTTAGCTCGTTGAAAAAATATTCTTCTTTATTTTTCAATGGTAACGTTGATACGGTAATAGCTCCAATTATTACAAAGCAAGTAGTTAAGCGTATCCCGAGCATATTTTCCACACACACTAAAAATTCCTAATTCAAACCATTATTTATAGTAGAGACCTAAAACTGATAAGGTTTATGTGTACGCTAATTATTAAAATTAAAACAAAGTAAGTTAGTAATTAAAGATTGAAATAAATAAAAAACAACAGACACACAGCAGTGTTAGAGTAATAATAAAAAACAATTTTAAAACTTGAAAACTGAAAAAAATTTCTTACATAAGTGGTTTTCTGTCAGAGCCTCTGTCGTCCAGTATTGTAAAAATAAAAAAAAAAAACAAGTTTTTTCAAATGAAAGTAAGGAGCGACATTAAAACTTAAAACGAACAGAAATTAATTCGTATATGAAAGGGGCTGCTTCCTCATCAACGCCCCGCTCTTTACGCTATAGTTTGACTCTTTCTCTCAACTCTTCTTTTTAAAACAGTAATAAACTTCAGCGTAAAGAGCGGGGTGCTGATGAGGAAGCAGCCCGTTTCATATACGAATTAATTTCTGTTCGTTTTAAGTTTTAATGTCGCTCCTTACTTTTAGTTGAAAAAAACTTATTTTTTTTATTTAATTTCTGAACGTTTTTGAATCAATGCATGTTTTGATTTTGGCTCTCCGCAGAGAAATAATTAAAACGAAATTTGCATATTTTTATTTTTTGATCGAATGATTTTGAGAAAAAAGAGCGGGGGAGGAAGCCTAGTTGCCCTCCAATTTTTTGGTTAATAAAAAAGGCAACTAGAACTTTTAATTTTTTACGAATCTTTTTATTAGTAAAAGATATACGTAACTTATAAACTAGCTTACGTAAAGAATTTGTTATTCTCATGTTTTATTACACATATGAGAGGGTTCGCCCCCTCGTCAGTACCTCTCTCTTTGCACTAAATCTTAAATTTTGTCCCAATTCATTAAGAATGACCCCTGAATCACAAAAGCCGTAGAATAAATAGTTGACGTTACTAAAAATACTTTAGCGTAAAGAGCGAGGTATTAGGAGGGGGTGAGCCCCTCATATGGGTAATAATTTCTGTTTCTTTTAAGTTTTAATGCTACTCCTTACTTCCAGCTGAAAAAAACTTTTTCCTATTTATTTTTTCATTGTTTTTTTTTAAATAATGCTAGTAAATCCTGCGCTCCCTTCATGGAAATTTTCCTTCCCCATGACAAATTCCTCGATGGAAAGTTCCCCCAGTATATCCCCCTCTTTTCAACCCCTCTCCCAACCAAAAAATCCTCCTGAAAACACCTGTACACTTCCCAATAACCATTACTATATGTAAGCACTGGTCAAAGTTTGTAACTTGTCGCCCCTCCCACGGGGACTGTGAAGGAGTAAGTCGTCCCCAAAGACATAGTTATAAGGTTTTTCGACTACGCTGAATAAAATGGCTATCTCAGAATTTTGATCCGTTGACTTTGGGAAAATAATTAGCGTGGGAGGGGGCCTAGGTGCCCTCCAATTTTTTTGGTCACTTAAAAAGGGCACTAGAACTTTTCATTTCCGTTAGAATGAGCCCTCTCGCAACATTCTAGGACAACTGGGTCGATACGATCACCCCTGGGAAAAAGAAAAAAGAAAAAAAAACAAACAAACAAACAAATAAACACGCATCCGTGATCTGCCTTCCGGCAAAAAATACAAAATTCCACATTTTTGTAGATAGGAGCTTGAAACCTCTATAGTAGGGTTCTCTGATACGCTGAATCTGATGGTGTAATTTTCGTTAAGATTCTATGACTTTTAGGGGTTGTTTCCCCCTATTTTCTAAAATAACACAAATTTTCTCAGGCTCGTAACTCTTGGTGCGTAACACTAAACTTGATGAAACTTATATATTTAAAATCAGCATTAAAATGCGATGCTTTTGAAATAGCTATTGGTATCAAAATTCCATTTTTTAGAGTTTTGGTTTCTATTGAGCCGGGTCGCTCCTTACTACAGTTCGTTACCACGAACTGTTTGACATGCAACTCGAGTTACTTTTTACTGAAAACAAAAATATTAAATAATAATCAATTTTTACAATGAGAGAGCTTGTGTTTCGTATGTTCGTCTTGTATCATTGGTGTTTTTGAACTGTTAATTAAAAAAAAAAATCAAAGAAAAGCAGAGAGCCATATTAAACTTAAGACGAAGAAAAATGAAGTCCTATAACCATTCAAGCTTAAAACGGCCGGAAATTACTATAAAAAAAAGTGAAACCTCAAACGAACAGGAATTAAAACAAATAATTACATCAAACCTAAAGACAACAAATACTGAAATACATGAATAAAAAAATTCTAAAAACTTAAGACGAACAGCAATTACTACATACAGGAGTTGGACTACTGACCGCTCCCCAAACATGTAAATTCTAAGACTAATGCGTCATTTGTGTTCTATCGAATACTAAATGTATTTTGAACAGTTAGGTTTAATTTTCTTCAGATCGATGGAAAATTAAAAAACCACCTTTGACCACCCGGATACACATAGAGTCTTTTGATTTAGTTCAACAGCCCCTCATTATTCTCTAGACCGTTTTGACTTAAAACCCTTAGTTTTTCCTGAGATATAGCAGATATGCGGTTTTCCTGGGGATCAGTTGTTCTCCAGGAAAACTGTAGAAAATAATCATTCTTCTGCTTTAGTTGTTTCTGGAGAACAAGCGTGGCTTTGCCACGCATAATCATTTAAAACACATTCTTGCGAGTGATCCTGATACTGATCGAGTGGCTTGAGCTGATAAACAGCCGGAAAAGCAAATAGAAGATCTTCAGTGGAAATGAGCTCGGAGCTTTACTTGGCTGGTGGCAGTTCTAAAATTACACGAAATCTTCAGATAATAAGGATATATGTATTATATCTAGTGCTGCCTCTTTAAAAATTCTTCAGAGCATTGCCTCAAAAGAGGGATTTATGTTCGATGAAACTCTAGCTGGATTCAAACGGATTGCAAATCACGCCATAGACATATTGAAAACTGGTACAAAAGTAATATCTGTTTTGAAGAGTCTATAGGTTTTATGGTAGGTGTAGACGTTCTTGATAAAGATTGAATTAGTGCAGGAGCAGTCAAGTGTGAGCTTACTTCACATCTTGCAAAAGAAGGGAAAAGTTTTGCCGGCAAGCTTCGAGAGATCAACAGAGTGCTACTGCCATGCTAACTTGAATTCGTACTTTCTATGCAATCATAAGGAAATCATTGCAAGAATTTTTGCAAGGCTTAGGAATTTTGCAAGGCAATGATGCATGGACGGATAATAGATTAAACATATCTATCAACAAATGAACTAAACTCCTCTTTATACAATCCTAATAAGAGGGGAATTAATACCAGGTTTTTCTTCTCCTCAATCAGTCTATCTGTCTTGGCTTTCTTTCTACAATTAGCCATGACTTGATGCCCACAACTATTCCATTTTAATTCAAAATTTTTATACAAGCACATACCCGAGATAAGATACCCTTAGTATCTTAGGTGGTAAGAACAAGATCCTATCTATTTGAGATTTGACCACTTGATATAACGATTCTAAGCATGACAAGAAGGCTGTCCTTCCGGTAAGCAACGCATCGGGAATGATCACCTTTTCTTTTGAGAACGGATTTAGCATATTGTTATTATTAAATATTATAGTCTCCAAACCTGGTTTTGATGACTGGAAGTCATTAGATCTCCTTCTCAATTAAATGGCAACATCAATTCTTGAATATTTTCTACAACCTAACAAAAATGGATTGATTCCAAAAAAGGAGTAGGTTACATACTACAGTAACATACTAAAAATACTAGTAACATACAAATACTAGTAACATACTAAAAACTAGCACTATATATCCCCTATTACTACAGTAGTACTACTAGTACTACTAGTAGTACTACTACTACTAGTACTACTACTGCTACTACTACTACTACTACTAGTACTACTAGTAGTACTAATAGGTACTACAGTAACATACTAAAAATACTAGTAACATACTAAAAACTAGCACTATATATCCATGCATTTAATAGCATCTTAGCATAATTTGTGCTAATATGTGGAAGCCATGTTATCATGTTATCATGCTATAACGGTTACAAAAACGTAAATTTTTATTAAAGTTTTCGAAAGTATCTCTTTCTGTTAAGACTAATTTAAATGACAGTTGAATCAACTGCAAATAGTGTTTTTTCTTACTATAAACTTTTTAATAAACACTTTTTAAATTTTTCATTACTATGGGACATGTTTAGTTCTTTGATAAATCTCCGCTATCCCTGCAAATATGACATTTGGCTTAAATAAATATTTGGTTTAAATAAATAACTGAAGGTTCTCGAATTATATTAAGGAGCCTCCAATTTCTCGGCTACTTAAAAAGGCAACTAGAAAATTTAATTTTTTAGGACTTTTTATTCGTAAAAAATATACATAGCTAGGAATTAATTATGTACCAAACTTCTATGTTCGTGTGTTTTTATTATGTATATCAGGGGGTCCTCCCCCTCGTCAATATCTCGCTCTTTACACTAAAGCTTAAATTTTGTACCTACTTATCTAGCACTAAATTTAATTTGTACTATTTTTACATTTTATACTAGAATTGCTTACTCTTTTCAGTAGTCAACTATTTGCAAATATTCTTGGAATTCTTGACAATTTTGTATTCTTTCATCTATAAGCGATTTTATATCTCTTTGCTTTTACGTTACAGTAAAAATAACTGCCAAACAGCCACCTTTCTCGTTAACTATCGCCTATGGCTTCCAATAGTCAGACAAAACATTTATCTATTTATCAAGCATTACTAACTGAAAATAACAAGTTAACAAAAGGAAAATTTGGATTCTTGATGAACTGGAATAAATTTGATATCAATAGATGTATCAAAACAATTAGCTTATTGTGTTGATTCTGAATATATAATATTCAGTAAGTTCAGTGCTATCCATTAAAGGCTAAAAGCCTGAGAAAATTCCCCAAATTTTCTAAAAGGTGAAAAATAGTCCCTAAAAGTAAAAGAATGTTAAAGGAAATCAAACCATCAGTTTTAGCAGATCAGAGAACCCTACTTTAGGGGTTCCAAGCTCCTATCTATAAAAGTGTGAAATTTTTTGGTTTGTGCTAGAAGAATGATCATGGATTTGTATTTACTTGTTATTGCTGCTTTTTCTAGGGCTGATCGCGTCACACCAATAGTACTAAAATATCGTGAGAGGAGTCGTTCAAACAAAAATTAAAAGATCTAGTCTCTTTTTTTAAGTGACCAAATAATTGGAGGACAACTAGCCCCCATCCAAAGCCTTTTTTCCTAAAAGTGGTCTGATCAAAATTTTTAGGTGGCCGTTTTGTTCAGTATAGTTGAAAGGTACAATGGATATGTCTTTCGAGATGATATGACCGCTCAGAGCCTCCAGAGGAAGAGCCACAAATTGTGAAGTTTGCCCATTGCTTGCATATAATATTTGGTATAGGGAAGCATACCAACATTTTCCAAAGAGGGGAGGGGGGTTTTTCTGGGAATTAATTTTCTATGGGGAGAATTTCCCATTGGGATTCAGGTTTCTGGGATGAACTTCTCAGGGGAAATTTTACATGGGGAGGGGAGTTAGCCAGAATCCGTATACAAAATTTATGTTATTTGTCTGATTTTCTCGTTGTTGATCCCATTTTATAAGTTGAGAGACTTTGATGGAATTGTCAGGAGATCATTTCAGTGGAATTAGAATTATGTGGGGGATTTTTAAGGTGGGTTATCCACATGAAAGATTTTTCATAGGGGGATTATCACTAGGAGAAATTTTCAACTTTCAACTTTCGGATCAAATGAGCCTTTTCTAGATGTCTGAGGACAGCTGGTTCGATATGATCTCTCCTGGGGAAAAAAAATGAACATGCCTCCTTGATCTTTCTTGTGGCAAAAAATGCAAAACTCCACATTTTCAAACAGTTCATGGTAACGAACTGTAGTAAGGAGCGACCCGGCTCAAAAGTAACCGAAACACTAAAAAATGGAATTTTGATACCAATAGTTACATTAAAAGGATCACATTTTAATGCTAATTTTAAATATATAAGTTTCATCAAGATTAGTCTTACCCATCAAAAGTTACAAGCCTAAGAAAATTTGCCTCATTTCAGAAAATAGGGGGAAACACCCCCTAAAAGTCATAAGATCTTAACGAAAATCACACCATCAGATTCAGCGTATCAGAGAACCATTTAGAAGAACCATTTTAGAACCATTGTTAGAAGAACCATTCAGAGAACCATTGTAGAAATTTCAAGCCCCTATCTACAAAAATGTGGAATTTCACATTTTTTGCCAGAAGACAAATCACGGATGCGTGTTTAATTAATTGTTTTTTTGTTGTTTTTTTTCCCAGGGGTGATCATATGGACTCAGTGGTCCTAGAATTTCGCAAGAGGGTTCATTCTAACGGAGATTAAAAGTTCTAGTGCCCTTTTTAAGCGACCAAAAAAAATTAGAGGGCACCTAGGCCCTCTCCCACGCTCATTTTTTCCCGAAAGTCACCGGATCAAAATTCTGAGATAGCCATTTTATTCACCATAGTCGAAAAACCTAATAACTATGTCTTTGGGGACGACTTACTCCCCCGCAGTACCCGTGGGAGGGGCTGCAAGCTGCAAACTTTGACCTGTGTTTACATATAGTAATGGTTACTGAGAATTTTACAGACGTTTTCAGGGGGATTTTTTGGTTTGGGGGGGAGAGTTGAGGGGAGGCGTCACGTGGGAGGATCTTTCCAAGAATAAGCACAAGTCCAAGATACATGACTTAAATAACCGGACCGGATCCGCTCTCTTTTGTGGAGTTGGGGGGGGGGGGGAGGGGAGCAATTCGGAAAAAATAGAAAAATGAGGTATTTTTAACTTACGAATGGGTGATCAGATCTTAATGACATTTGATATTTAAAAGGATCTTGTGCTTTAGAACTCTCATTTTAAATCCTGACCAGATCTGGTGACATTGAAGGGAGTTGGAGGGGAAACCGGAATTCTTGGAAAACGTGAAAATAAAGGTATCTTACGAATGGCTGATCGGATCTTAATAAAACTTGATATATAGAATAATATTGTCTCAGATGCTCCATTTTTCAATTCAAATCGGATTCGGGGAAATAGAGGGTTGGGGAGGACCAGAAATATTGGAAAATGGAAATCTTTGAAAACACTTAGAGTGGAGAAATCGGAATGAAACTTGATGGAAAGAATAAGCACAAGTTATGGATACGAAATTGACATAATTGGAACAGATCCGTTCTCTTTGGGTGAGCTGGGGGTTGCTAATTTTAAAAAGAGTAGAAAAGGTGAGGTATTTTAAACTTAAGAACGGGTGACCGAATCTTAGTAAAATTTGATATTTAGAAGGAACTCATGTCTCAGAGCTCTTATTTCAAATCCCGGACAGATCTGTCGACATCGGGGAGAGTTGGAGGGGGAAACCGGAAATCTTGGAAAACGCTTATATAAGTCGTAGATACGTGATCGACATAACCAGACTGGATCCGCTCTCTTTGAAGGAGTTAGGGGGTGGGGTTCAGTACTTTGGCGAATTTGGTGCTTCTAGACGTGCTAAGACGATGAAAATTGGTAGGCGTGTCAGAGAGCTGTACAAATTAACTTGATAAAGTCGTTTTCCCTGATTGGACCATCAGAGGGGCTGAAGAGAGAGGAAAAATTAGAAAAATTGAGGTATTTTTAACTTGCGGTTGGGTGATCGGATCTTAATGAATTTTGATATTTAGAAAGACCTCATGACTCAGAGCTCTTACTTTAAATCCCAAACGGCATTAATCCTTTAATTTTCCTTTTAAAGCAATCCATTGATTCTTAGAATTTTGCTAGAGCTCATACCATATGAGTTCTTGGCTCTTGGCTCTTCCAGTCTCGTCACAAGTGCCATATGAGCTCTTAGCTCTTGTTGAGGGGAGAATTCTTTCATTGACACATTTTCATAAGCAAAATAGAGAAAGAGTCAATTGGGGACAAAAGAAAAGTATTTATTAGAAGCTGGATTAGAAATGAGAATTACAACAGGTTCTCTGAATAGTGGCGTCAATTATTACAATCATAAAAGGGATGTAGTCAAATTGGTCGCTTTTTTAATTTTTCAATGAAAAAGCAAAAACAGGCACTTTTCAATGAGATAATCCCCCAAAACGTTATTTCCTGAAATCTAAGAGAGGTGAAAAATACGTTGACCAAAATTAACATTACTGTTCTGGAGAGCGTAATAAAGCTATTCCTGATAAGGAACTTTTAGTAAAGAACAAACCTAATACTAGTATCTTCAACTAAAAAAATGAATCAGAAGAATTAGTATTTTAGGCTTATTTCGACTATTCAAAATTTATTACAAATTTTTGAACCCATCACAAGTTGGAATCCTTACAGTTACACTACTGAGATTACAGTTATGCTACTGAGATATCACATACAAAAACCCTATACCAGAGGTTTCAAGTTTTTATGTGCAAAAAATTGTTTTTTCTTCTGAGAATGTTGTTCATTGATTTGTAAAAGTAAAGTGTTTATTTGTTTCTTTGTCTGCTTGTTTGTTTTTTTTTTCATACGGTAATGGTATTAAACCAGTGTCGTAGAAAATCGGGAAAGGGTTCTTTAAGAAAAAATCAAAGATATTGTTCTTTTAAACTAACGAAATTGGATAATAAAAAAACTAACAAAATTAAATAATAGACATTAACCCCTCTTGAACCTAAATAAAAAGCGACTAGAAAATAAAAAAGCTGCATCATTAGATAGAAATCAGCCTAAAAATGAGATGATACTGTCTGCGTAATCTTTGTCTTTTCGCTAAAGTATTACTTTTCTCATTTTTTTTGTTTTTTAAACCAAAAGATTTCTTCTAGTTATTAGATTTATGCTAAGAAGGGTTAGAAGAATTTTGGCTTCAGCTCATAGCAAGAAATAAATCTATCTATATTCACAGGTGGGACACAGGGACACAACTACAATGGCGCGTAACTAATATGGCGCGTAACGACTTACGCGCGCGGGGGGGCTTGGGGGGGCGCGAACCCCAACAGCTAGTATATATATATATATATATATATATATATATATATATATATATATATATATATATATATATATATATATACTAGCTGTTGGGGTGGCGCTTCGCGCCACCCCAACAACTAGTTGGTGGGGGCGCTTCGCGCCCCCCCCCAAGCCCCCCCGCGCGCGTAAGTCGTTACGCGCCATATTAGTTACGCGCCATTGTAGTTGTGTCCCTATGTCCTTCTTGTGAATATATATATATATATATATATATATATATATATATATATATATATATATATATATATATATATATATATATATATATATATATATATATATATATGTTTTTAACTACGTAAAACTTGCGAATATACAACATTCTTTGCTGTCCCATTGTCTGTGCATATAAATAGATTGTCAGGTTTACCGACTCTTGAACATGCAACATATAATGGTCCATGGGAAAACAATCCGTATTCAGATCTATACCTCATGATTCTAATGATTGCCCTTGAGCTTTGTTGATGGTGATTGCTAATCGACCATTCCCTGAGTCGCCATCGTCATTTATATATCCCCCTGTGCACCCCGGCGTCCCCTTTGTAGTTATGTCCCTGTGTCCCGGTCGTCATTTATATTCCCTGTGTCCCGGTCGTCATTTGTGTCCCGGTGTTCCAGTCTGTGATTTCTCTTTGAGTGTCCCGGGCGTCATTTATATTCCTTGTGTCCCGGTGTCCCGGTCGTCATTTATATCCCCCTGTGCCCCCCGGCGTCCCCATTGTAGTTGTGTCCCTGTGTCCCGGTCGTCATTTATATTCCCTGTGTCCCGGTCGTCATTTGTATCCCGGTGTCCCGGTCTGTATATACATTCGTTTTTTAGTTTTGTTTTTCTCCTTTATTTTTTTCCTTTTTTCTTTTTTTTCTTTTTTAGTTTATTTAGATTTTTAGATTTTTTAGTTTTTTTATTAGTTTTTAGTTTTTTTGTAGTTTTTACCACTTTTTCAGTTTTTTTAGTTTTTTTTTTTACTTATGTCCTGGTCGTCATTTATACTCCCTGTGTCCCGGTCGTCATTTGTGTCTCGGTGCTTTGTTGATTGCTAATTTATATTATATTTATATTTATATTTTTATATTTATTAATATTTTTTTAGTTTTCTTTTTCTATTATTTTTCAGTTTTTTCCTTTTTTTTAGTTTTTTCTTTTTTAGTTTTTAGTTTTTTTTTTGTTTTTTACCTTTTTTTAGTTTTTTTAGTTTTTTTAGTTTTTTAGCTTTTTTAGTTTTTTTATTAGTTTTTAGTTTTTTTTAGTTTTTGCCTTTTTTTAGTTTTTTCAGTTTTTTTTTAGTTTTTAGTTTTTTACCTTTTTTTAGTTTTTTTTAGTTTTTTAGCTTTTTTAGTTTTTTTTCTTTTTAGTTTTTTTTGTAGTTTTTACCTTTTCTAGTTTTTTTTCTTCTTTTGTATTAGTGTGAAATAATTCAGACGTCATATGCGGACAAACACGACGTCACTCGACAGACAGACAGACAGACATAACCCACAAACAACTTATTTTTATATATATTTATTCATATTTTTTTAGTTTTCTTTTTTTCTTTTATTTTTCAGTTTTTTCCTTTTTTTTAGTTTTTTTCTTTTTTAGTTTTTAGTTTTTTTTAGTTTTTTACCTTTTTTTAGTTTTTTTTAGTTTTTTTAGTTTTTTAGCTTTTTTAGTTTTTTTAATAGTTTTTATTTTTTTTGTAGTTTTTGCCTTTTTTTATTTTTTTCAGTTTTTTTTTAGTTATTAGATTTTTACCTTTTTTTAGTTTTTTTTAGTTTTTTAGCTTTTTTAGTTTTTTTTTCTTTTTAGTTTTTTTTGTAGTTTTTACCTTTTTTAGTTTTTTTCTTCTTTTGTATTAGTGTGAAATAATTCAGACGTCATATGCGAACAAACATGACGTCACCTGATCCATCCACAGATCCACACACAGACAACTTATTTTTATATCGCTTTCTTTTTGAGTGTCCAGGTCGTCATTTATATTCCCTATGTCCCGGTCGTCATTTGCGTCCTGATGTCCCGGTCTGTAATTTCGTCAGTCGACAAACATGACGTCAGTCGACACACAGACACACAGACAACTTGTTTATATATATATAGATATATATATATATATATATATATATATTTAACTACATAAAACTTGCGAAAATACAACATTCTTTGCTGTCCTATTGTCTGTCCATATAAATAGATTGTCAGGTTTACCAACTCTTGAACATGCAACATAATAATTGTCCATGGGAAAACAATCCGTATTCATATCTATACCGCATTTTTCTAACGATTGCCCTTGAGCTTTGTTGATGGTGATTGCTAATCGAACATTCCCTGTGTCCCCGTCGTCATTTATATATCCCCCTGTGCCCCCGGCATCCCCGTTGTAGTTGTGTCCCTGTGTCCAGGTCGTCATTTATATTCCCTGTGTCCCGGTCGTCATTTGTGTCCCGGTATTCCAGTCTGTAATTTCTCTTTGAGTGTCCCGGTCGCCATTTATATAGATATATAGATACAGTTTCATTTCAGTTTTTTTTCTTTTTTAGTTTTTTCTTTTCTTAGTTTTTTTTCTTTTTTAGTTTTTCTTTTTAAGTTTCTTCTTTTTATTGATTTGTTTTCTTAAATTTGTCAATGTTCATTCTAACATTGACACTTGGAAAAATCTTTACGTGCCAAGCAAGCTAAAGCTCTAACAATTTATAATAAACCTCAAAATTTTGGGTATCTGTTTTAATGTTTTCGAGTTACCTTAATCTTTTGTCAAAATATATTGAAATATTTGTGCAATTCCCAGTTTTTTTTTAGTTTTTTTCTTTTTTTAGTTGTTTAGCTTTTTTTAGTTTTTTTTCTTTTTAGTTTTTTACCTTTTTATTTTTTTATTTTTTTTACATTTTTTCTTTTTAAGTTTTTTCTTTTTTTCTTTTTTTTATTTTTTAGTTTTTTTTTAGTTTTTTACCATTTTTTTTTCAGTTTTCTTTTTCTTCTTTATTTTTCAGACGTCATGTGCAAACCCTCAATACAAAAATACATACAACTTATTTTTATATGTAGATAAGATATAATCTGGCGTAACAGACATAGTGTAACAGACATAAAAGACAGACAACTTATTTTTATATATATAGATACAGTTTCTTCTTTAGTTTTTTTTTTCTTTTTTAGTTTTTTCTTTTTTTAGTTTCTTCTTTTTATTGATTTGTTTTCTTCAATTTCTCAATGTTCATTCTAACATTGACACTTGGAAAAATCTTTACGTGCCAAGCATGCTAAAGCTCCAACAATTTAAATTAAACATCAAAATTATAAAAAAAAACTAAAAAAAAGGAAAAAACTGAAAAATAAGCTAAAATAAAGGTAAAAACCAATAAAAAACTAAAAAAAAAAGGAAAAAACTAATAAATGACGACACTCAAAGAGAAAGCGACCAGGACAAAAGGAATGTTCGATTAGCAATCAACAAAGCACCGGGACACAGGGAGTATAAATGACGACCAGGACATAAGTAAAAAAAAAAAACTATCTATATATATAAAAATAAGTTGTCTGTGGATCTGTGGATCGTGGATCAGGTGACGTCACCTGAAAAAACTGGATCAGGTGACGTCAAAACTGAAAAAACTAAAAAAAGGCAAAAACTACAAAAAAAACTAAAAACTAATAAAAAAAATAAAAAAGCTAAAAAACTAAATAAACTAAAAAAAGGCAAAAACTACAAAAAAAACTAAAAACTAATAAAAAAGCTAAAAAACTAAAAAAACTAAAAAACAGGCAAAAACTACAAAAAAACTAAAAACTAATAAAAAAAATAAAAAAGCTAAAAAACTAAAAAAACTAAAAAAACTAAAAAAAGGTAAAAAACTAAAAAAACTAAAAACTAAAAAAAAACTAAAAAAGGTAAAAACTAAAAGAACTAAAAAAGAAAAAAATAAATGACGACACTCAAAGAGAAAGCGACCAGGACAAAAGGAATGTTCGATTAGCAATCAACAAAGCACCGGGACACAGGGAGTATAAATGACGACCAGGACACAAGTAAAAAAAAAAATTAACAAAACTAAAAAGAAGGTAAAAACTACAAAAAAACTAAAAAGAAAAAAAAACTAAAAACTAATAAAAAAACTAAAAAATCTAAAAATCTAAATAAACTAAAAAAGAAAAAAAAAAGGAAAAAAATAAAGGAGAAAAACAAAACTAAAAAACGAATGTATATACAGACCGGTACACCGGGATACAAATGACGACCGGGACACAGGGAATATAAATGACGACCGGGACACAGGGACACAACTACAACGGGGACACCGGGGGAAACAGGGGGATATAAATGACGACCGGGACAAAAAAACTAAAAAGAAAAAAAAACTAAAAACTAATAAAAAAACTAAAAAATCTAAAAATCTAAATAAGCTAAAAAAGAAAAAAAAAGGAAACGGGGACACCGGGGGAAACAGGGGGATATAAATGACGACCGGGACAAAAAAACTAAAAAGAAAAAAAAACTAAAAACTAATAAAAAAACTAAAAAATCTAAAAATCTAATTAGAATCATGAGGTATAGATCTGAATACAGATTGTTTTCCCATGGACCATTATATGTTGCATGTTCAAGAGTCGGTAAACCTGACAATCTATTTATATGCAAAGACAATGGGACAGCAAAGAATGTTGTATATTCGCAAGTTTTACGTAGTTAAAACCATATATATATATCTATCTATATTCACAGGTGGGACTTAGGGACACAACTACAATGGCGCGTAACTATTATGGCGCGTAACGACTTACGCGCGCGGGGGGGCTTGGGGGGGCGCGAAGCGCCCCCACCAACTAGGTGTTGGGGTGGCGCGAAGCGCCACCCCAACAGCTAGTATATATATATATATATATATATATATATATATATATATATATATATATATATATATATATATATATATATATATATATATATATATATATATATATATATATATATATATATATATATATATATATATATATATATATATATGTATATAATTATATATATATATATATATATATATATATATATATATATATATATATATATATATATATATATATATATATATATATATATATATATAAATATATATATATATATATATATATATATATATATATATATATATATATATATATATATATATATATATACATAAATATATATATATATATATATATATATATATATATCTACATATATAAAAATAAGCTGTCTGTCTGTGGATCAGGTGACGTCATGTTTCTGTGTCGACTGACGTCATGAAGTTAGTTGTCTTCATTTTTGGTATGACGGTGACGTCATTAAAGATATTTAAGACATATATGTTCGCGTAGAAATCTATTAATGTTTAAGTTTACAATGACTGATGAACTTACAATGGCAAAAGCCGATGAAGATGCTCAAAGAGTCTATGCCAAAAAACTTGCTGCTGATAGAGAAAGTCAGAAAAGAAAGCGTGCCGAGGAACTACCAGAGCAACGTGAAAGCAGACTTGCTGCTAAAAGAGAAAGTGAAAAAATCAGGCGTGCTGAGGAATCACAAGAACAGCAAGAAATCAGGCTTGCTGCTGATAGAGAAAGTAAGAAAAGAAAGCGTGCCGAGGAATCACAAGAACAGCAAGAAATCGGGCTTGCTGCTGATAGAGAAAGTAAGAAAAGAAAGCGTGCCGAGGAATCAGAGCAACCTGAAAGTTATCGCCTGGCATTCAGGTACAGCCCAGTCGATGATTATAGCTTGAGTAGATGTGTTCGAATCGGGACAATGTCTAAAATTTGTCCCTATTGCAAGGCCTTGAATTTCAATGGCGAAACAATGGGAATGTGTTGCGCCTCAGGAAAAGTTAAACTTCCTCTATTGGCTGCACCACCAGAGCCATTGAAGACTTTCCTTACTTGAACTACGTCAGAATCTAAGCGTTTTTTGTCAAAAATCAGAAAATACAACTCATGTTTCCAAATGACGTCGTTTGGAGCCCAAATCGAAAATCCAGATCAATTTATGTCTACTTTCAAAGTAAAAGGGCAAATTTATCATAGAGCAGGGTACCTTCTACCATTCTCAGGCGAGAATCATAAATTTTTACAATTGTACTTCATTAGTGATAGAAATTCTGAATTGAATGCACGTTGCGAAATTTCTCCCAAGGTGGAAAGGACAATCGTTTCCCAATTGCAACATCTTTTCCACGAAAATAATAATTTAGTGCGTCTGTTCAAAACAGCCATCGATTTGATGCCTACTGATACGCATAAAATTGTTATTTCCGCTGACAAAACGCCTCCTGGCCAACATGTGCGTAGATACAATGCTCCAACTATCGACGAAGTGGCAATCGTTATGGTCGGTGATCAGTTTTTACCTCGAGATATTATTCTTCATAAGCAAAACGCTCAGTTGTTAAGAATTGCTGAAACTCATCGATGCTACGATGCCCTACAATATCCTATCATTTTTTGGGATGGAGCCGACGGCTATCACTTTAATAGTAAATTGATGAATCCAGCCACTAATAAAGAAATGAATAAGAAATGCAGTGCAATGCAGTATTATTCCTATAGACTAATGATTCGGCAGGATGAAGAAAATTATATTTTAAAATGCCGTGAATTGTTTCACCAATTTGTCGTTGATATGTATGCTAAAATTGAATCAGAACTTTTGCTATAT
Organism: Artemia franciscana; assembly: GCF_032884065.1. NCBI lineage: Eukaryota > Metazoa > Arthropoda > Branchiopoda > Anostraca > Artemiidae > Artemia > Artemia franciscana. The sequence continues at coordinate 12,321,917 of NC_088878.1, read as the reverse complement.
ATCCGCCTGAATCAGACCAAGCTCCGCTCTGAACAATACATTCATTTGCGAGATGCAGTTATAAATGACGGTAATACCAGAAACGTTGGAAGATTAACAATTTTACCTTCGTCATATGCTGGCAGTCCCCGTCATATGCATGAATATGCTCAAGATGCTATTGCGTATGTTCGTCTCTACGGTCGTCCAGATTTATTTATTACATTTACATGTAATCAATCTTGGGACGAGATACTGCAGCTTTTACTTCAAGGCCAATCGGTGGTTCATAAGCATGACATTACGGCCCGTGTCTTCCGGCAAAAGTTGAAATCACTGATAAACTACATAGTAAAACTTGAAGTGTTTGGGTCAGTGCGATGCTGGATGTACTCAGTGGAATGGCAAAAACGAGGTTTGCCACACGCATATATACTAATCTGGCTACATAAAAAAATTACTTCGAACGAAATTGATGATGTGATTTCCTCTGAAATACCTGATAAAAATGTCCATAAGGGGTTACATGATATTATTGTAAAAAATATGATACATGGACCTTGCGGTGCACTGAACGAAAAATAAACCATGCATGGCCAAAGGAAGGTGCACAAAGCAATATCCTCGACTTTTAGTATCAAAGACAATTACTGGCAATGATGGTTACCCACAATATAGAAGAAGATCTACTGAAGATGGCGGTAAAACAGCAATAATAAAAAAGCGTAACGGTACCACCATCGAAGTAGATAACCAGTGGGTTGTTCCATATTCTCCATTATTATCAAAAACATTTAATGCACACATTAACGTTTGCCATCATTTTAACAACTTGCTCTCCATCAGCTCCTACAGAGTTATGGGAAAAATATAAGTAAAAAATGTCCGAAGATATACTCCATCGAAAACAGTTAGAGACGTCAGATATGAATTTTGATTTTACATCAGAAATTTATAACTACACATTAGTTATTATAGAAGATTTGTGCGTACGTATGGCAAACAAACCTCTTCAGGATTTGGGAATGCCTTCACCTAACCGTATCGCTGCTGTTTCGACTTGTGTAGAATTGGATCGTGAACAAAGTTATAGTACGAGTGATCTATTGTCGTATGTACAAAACAACATTTCCAAGTTAACGTCGGAACAAAAAGACATTTATGATACGATAATGCATTGTGTCGATAACAACGTTGGAGAAATTTTCTTTTTGGATGCGCCAGGAGGTACTGGTAAAACGTTTGTGATAAAACTGATTCTGGCATCAATTCGATCAAAAAATCATATAGCGTTGGCAATTGCGTCGTCCGGAATAGCCGCAACATTGCTGCCTGGTGGAAGAACTGCTCATTCCGCTTTGAAATTGCCTCTGAATTTGCATTCTACAGAAACTCCAACGTGCAATATTTCCAAATTATCTGGGATGGGTAAAGTATTGCAGCAATGCAAACTTATTATTTGGGGTGAGTGCACAATGGCACACAAAAAATTGCTCGTGGCTCTGGATCAATGCTTGAAAGATTTGAGAGGCAAGTCGAAACCCTTTGGCAGCACATTAATATTGCTTGCGGGAGATTTCAGGCAAACATTACCTATAATACCTAGATCAACTCCTGCAGACGAAATGAATGCTTGCCTGAAAAATTCTAATTTATGGGCACACGTAAAAATATTAAAATTAACTACAAATATGCGTGTCCGATTGCAAAACGATGACTCTGGTCAAACATTTTCAGATCAATTGCTGGCAATTGGAAACGGAAAGCTCCCAGTAGACTCAATTTCAGGACGTATACAACTACCTGCTGATTTCTGTAATTTAGTGACGTCCAAAAATGAATTGATTGAAAAAGTATTTCCGAATATTCTAAAAAATTATAAAAATAATAAATGGCTAAGTGAAAGAGCGATTCTCGCACCCAAAAATATAGACGTCCACGAAATCAACAATATTGTTTTGACCAAGATTCGAGACCAGGCAGTCCTTTACAAGTCAGTCGGCACAGTTTTGGAACCAAATGAAGCGGTTAATTATCCATCTGAATTTTTAAATTCCATAGATCTTTCAGGGTTTCCACCACACGTGCTACAACTAAAAATAGGCTTACCAATAATACTTTTAAGAAATATCAACCCACCAAAGCTTTGCAATGGCACGCGACTTGCCGTAAAAAAAACAATGGAAAACCTAATAGAGGCCACAATCTTGACAGGGCCTTTTGAGGGTGAGGCTGTTCTTATTCCTCGCATTCCCATGATTCCAACGGATCTGCCTTTTCAATTTAAAAGATTGCAATTCCCGATTCGATTAGCATTTGCAATCACCATTAACAAAGCTCAAGGTCAATCATTAGAAAAATGTGGTATAGATCTTAATACTGATTGTTTTTCCCATGGACAATTGTACGTTGCATGTTCGAGGGTCGGTAAACCTGACAATCTATTTATATGTAGCGACAATTTGACAGCGAAGAATGTTGTATATTCGCAAGTTTTATGCAGTTAATTTGTATTGTATCTATCTTTCTATCTATCTATCTATATAAAAACGAGTTGTGTGTATGCATGTTTGTTTGTTTGTAAAAAGAGCGTTTGCATATGACGTCATTATTAGTACATAAGGCTTTTTATATGCACAGACAATGGGAAAGCCAAGAATGTTGTATATTCGCAAGTTTTACGTAGTTTGAAACACATATATAAATCTATCTATATTCACAGGTGGGACACAGGGACAAAACTACAATGGCACGTAACTAATAATGCGCGAAACGGCTTACGCGCGCAGAGGGGCTTGGGGGGGCACGAAGCGCCCCACCAACTAGGTGTTGGGGTGGCGCGAAGCTAGTCTATATATATAAAAATAAGTTGTCTTTCTGTGTGTCTGTCTGTCAGGTGACGTCATGTTTCTGTGTCGACTGACGTCATGAAGTTAGTTGTCGTCATTTTTGCTATGACGGTGACGTCATTAACGGTATTTAAGACATTTGTTCACGGAAAAATGTTTAATTGTAAAATGACTGAAGAATCTACAATGGCAACAGCCGAGGAAGCTGCTCAAAGAGTTTATGCCAAAAAACTTGCTGCTGATAGAGAAAGTAAGAAAAGAAAGCGTTCCGAGGAATCACAAGAACAGCAAGAAAACAGGCTTGCAGCTGATAGAGAAAGTAAGAAAAGAAAGCGTGCCGGGGAATTACAAGAACAGCAAGAAAACAGGCTTGCGGCTAAAGAACGCAAAACCGCGCAGTTAGATGAAAATCCACCTGGACAGCGAGAGTCAAAACATATCAAAACTGAAAATGATAGCGATGATGATTGGGTTTGGGATTTTGACTTGGATAAGGTAATCAATGCCTACCAGATTTAAGTTAAAAAAACAAAGGTTCGTCGATATGTACTTCATAGTGACGCTGAAAAATAAAGAAGAAAAAGAAAACTGAAAAAAAGGTAAAAAACTAAAAAAAAACTTAAAAGAAAAAACACTCAAAGAGAAATTACAGACCGGGACACAAATGACGACCGAGACAGAGGGAATATAAGTGACGACCGGGAACCTCAAAGAGAAATTACAGACTGGGACACCCGGACACAAATCACGACCGGGACACAGGGAATATAAATGACGACCGGGACACAGGGACACAACTACAACGGGGACGCCGGGGGCACAGGCGGGATATATAAATGACGACCGGGACACATGGATTGTTCGAATAGAAATTACAGACCGGGACACCGGGACACAAATGACGACCGGGACACCGGGACACGGAATATAAATGACGACCGGGACACTCAAAGAGAAATTACAAACTGGGACACCGGGACACAAATGACGACCGGGACACAGGGAATGTAAATGACGACCGGGACACAGGGACACATCATTAGAATAATGAGGTATAGATCTGAATACGGATTGTTTTTCCCATGGACAATTATATGTTGCTTGTTCAAGAGTCAGTAAACCTGACAATCTATTTATATGCACAGACAATGGGACAGCGAAGAATGTTGTATATTCGCATGTTTTACGTAGTTAAAAACATATATTTATATCTATCTCTATTCACAGGTGGGACACAGGGACACAACTACAATGGCGCGTAACTAATATGGTGCGTAACGACTTACGCGCGCGGGGGGGTTTGGGGGGGCACGAAGCGCCCCACCAACTAGGTGTTGGGGTGGCGCGAAGCGCCACCCCAACAGCTAGTATATATATATAAATAAGTTATTTGTCTGTGTGTCTGTCTACTGGCTTCATGTTTGTGTGTCGACTGACGTCATGTTTGTCAACTGACGAAATTACAGACCGGGACATGGGGACACAAATGACGACCGGGACACCGGGACATAGGGAATATAAATGACGACCGGGACACTCAAAGAGAAAGCGACCGGGACACAAGGAATGTTCGATTAGCAATCACCATCAACAAAGCACCGGGACACAAATGACGACCGGGACACAGGGAATCTAAATGACGACCAGGACGCTCAAAGAGAAATTACAGACCGGGACACCGGAACACAAGTGACGACCGGGACAAAAATGACGATCGGGACACCGAAACACAGGGAATATAAATGACGACCGCGACACACCAAGAGAAATTACAGACTGGGACACCGGGACACAAATGACGACCGGGACACGGGGAAACAACTGTAACGGGGCGTCGGGGGGCACAGGGGGATATATAAATGACGACGGGGACACAGGAAATGTTCGATTAGCAATCACCATCAACAAAGCTCAAGGGCAATCATTAGAATAATGAGGTATAGATCTGAATACAGATTGTTTTTCCCATGGACAATTATATGTTGCATGTTCAAGAGTCGGTAAACCTGACAATCTATTTATATGCACAGACAATGGGACAGCGAAGAATGTTGTATATTCGCAAGTTTTCGGAGTTAAAAACATATATATATATATATATATATATATATATATATATATATATATATATATATATATATATATATATATATATATATATATCTATTTATATTCACAGGTGGGACACAGGGACACAACTACAATGGCGCGTAACTAATATGGCACGTAACGACTTACGCGCGGGGGGGAGGGGCGAAGCGCCCCCAGAAATATATATATATATATATATATATATATATATATATATATATATATATATATATATATATATATATATATATATATATATATCCATCTATATATATAAAAATAAGTTGTTTGTCTGTCTGTCGACTGACGTCATGTTTGTGTGTCGACTGACGTCATGTTTGTCGACTGACGTCATTATAAGGATTGAGCTGTATGTCGTCATGAAGTTGTTTGTCGTCTGACGTCATGTTTGTCGACTAACGAAACTACAGACCGGGACACCGGGACACAAATGACGTGTTATGTCTGTTATAACTGTAATAGAGGCAACATTCTTGACAGGGCCTTTTGAGGGTGAGGCTTTTCTTATTCCACGCATTCTCATGATTCCAATGGATCTGCCTTTTCAACCTAAAAGATTGCAATTCCCAATTTGATTAGCATATTTAGTTTTCAGTCCAGAACCACTAAAGCTATTATGTAAATATCAAAAATATTTATGTTGTCTGAGCAATAATTTTTAGTTTTTATTTCAAAATATAAAATTACCTGACAATTTTAGAATTATATCTATCTATATATATAAAAATAAGTTGTCTGTCTGTGGATCAGGTGACGTCATGTTTCTGTGTCGACTGGCGTCATGAAGTTAGTTGTCGTCATTTTTGCTATGACGGTGACGTCATTAAAGATATTTAAGACATATATGTTCACGTAGAAATCTATTAATGTTTAAGTTTAAAATGACTGATGAACTTACAATGGCAAAAGCCGATGAAGATGCTCAAAGAGTCTATGCCAAAAAACTTGCTGCTGATAGAGAAAGTCAGAAAAGAAAGCGTGCCGAGGAATCAAAAGAACAGCAAGGAAACAGGCTTGAGGCTAAAGAACGTAAAACCGCGCAGTTAGATGAAGATCCACCTGGACAGCGAGAGTCAAAACATATCAAAACTGAAAATGATAGCGATGATGATTGGGTTTGGGATGTTGACTTGGATAAGGTCATCAATGCCTACCAGATTTTATTTAAAAAAACAAAGGTTCGGCGATATGTATTTCATAGTGAAGCTGAAAAATAAAGAAGAAAAAGAAAACTGAAAAAAGAAAAAATGTAAAAAACTAAAAAATACTAAAAAGAAAAAACACTCAAAGAGAAATTACAGACCGGGACACAAATGACGACCGGGACAGAGGGAATATAAATAACGACCGGGACACTCAAGGAGAAATTACAGACTGGGATACCGAGACACAAATGACGACCGGGACACAGGCAATATAAATGACGACCAGGACAACAATGGCAACACCCGAGGAAGCTGCTCAAAACGAATGTATTCACGCCGAAGTAGCTGAGCTGGTAAAGCGTTATGTTTCAGGTTCTAGGTCCGAGAGGCTCCAGGTTTGAACCTTGGCTTTAGCATTAATACAAAAGAAGAAAAAAACTAAAAAAGGAAAAAACTACAAAAAAACTAAAAAGAAAATATATATATATATTTATATATATCATCTTTTCTACAAAAATAATAATTTAGTGCTTCTGCTTAAAAACAGCAATCAAATTGATGCCTCCTGATACGCAACTATCAACAAAGTGGCAATCGTTGTGGTCGGTGATCAGTTCTTACCTCGAGATAATATTCTTTATAGGCGAAACAATCAGTTGACAAGAAATGCTTAAACTCATCGATGCTACGATGCCCTACAATATCCTGACGAATATAAATGACGACCGGGACACTCAAATAGAAATCACAGACTGGGACACCGGGACACAAATGACGACGGGGACACAGGGAATATAAATGACGACCCGGACACAGGGACACAACTACAACGGGGACGCCGGGGGCTACGTAAAACATGCGAATATACAACATTCTTCGCTGTCCCATTGTCTGTGCATATAAATAGCATTTATATTCCCTGTGTCCCGGTCGTCATTTGTGTCCTGGTGTCCCAGTTTGTAATTTCTGTTTGAGTGTCCCGGTCGTCATTTATATTCCCTGTGTCCCAGTGTCCCGGTCGTCATTTGTGTCCCGGTGTCCCGGTCTGTAATTTCTATTCAAACAGTCCCTGTGTCTCAGTCGTAAATTATATATCCCGCCTGTGCCCCCGGCGTCCCCGTTGTAGTTGTGTCCCTGTGTCCCGGTCGTCATTTATATTCCCGGTTATATCCACGCTTTCTTTTCTTACTTTCTCTATCAGCAGCAAGTTTTTTGGCATAGACTCTTTGAGCAGGTTCCTCGGCTGTTGCCATTGTAGGTTCTTCAGTCATTTTACAATTAAAACTTTTTCCCTGAACGCATGTCTTAAATACCATTAATGACGTCACCGTCATAACAAAAATGACGACAACTAACTTCATGACGTCAGTCGACACAGAAACATGACGTCACCTGACAGACAGACAACTTATTTTTATATATATACTAGCTGTTGGGGTGGCGCTTCGCGCCACCCCAACAGCCCGTTTATAGTTCCGTTTACAGTTCTCAAATACTCAATGGATGTCGGACCGGGTACATTCACCAAAAGCAGGCGTAGAAAGAAGCATTCATGTTGATAGGGGTGAACGGTGTAGAATCTTCCTATCGTGGTATCTTTGAAGATGGTAGGTTGGCCGTAAACCCACTGGTTATCTACTTCGATGGTGGTACCGTAGAAATTTCTCTTTCAACGGTCTTCTTACAATTAAAAATTTGTCTTTGAACGGTATTCTTAAATACCTGTGTCCTGGTCGTCATTTATATTCCCTGTGTCCCGGTCGTCATTTGTGTCCCGGTATCCCAGTCTGTAATTTCTCTTTGAGTGTCCCGGTCGTTATTTATATTCCCTCTGTCTCGGTCGTCATTTGTGTCCCGGTCTGTAATTTCTCTTTGAGTGTTTTTTCTTTTTAGTATTTTTTAGTTTTTTACATTTTTTCTTTTTTCAGTTTTCTTTTTCTTCTTTATTTTTCAGCTTCACTATGAAATACATATCGCCGAACCTTTGTTTTTTTAACTAAAATCTGGTAGGCATTGATGACCTTATCCAAGTCAACATCCCAAACCCAATCATCATCGCTATCATTTTCAGTTTTGATATGTTTTGACTCTCGCTGTCCAGGTGGATCTTCATCTAACTGCGCGGTTTTGCGTTCTTTAGCCTCAAGCCTGTTTCCTTGCTGTTTTTTTGATTCCTCGGCACGCTTTCTTTTCTGACTTTCTCTATCAGCAGCAAGTTTTTTGGCATAGGCTCTTTGAGCATCTTCATCGGCTTTTGCCATTGTAAGTTTCTCAGTCATTTTAAACTTAAACATTAATAGATTTCTACGTGAACATATATGTCTTAAATATCTTTAATGACGTCACTGTCATAGCAAAAATGACGACAACTAACTTCATGACGTCAGTCGACACAGAAACAAGACGTCACCTGATCCACAGACAGACAACTTATTTTTATATATATCTATATATATAAAAATAAGTTGTTTGTGGGTTATGTCTGTCTGTCTGTCTGTCTGTCTGTCCGCATATGACGTCTGAATTATTTCATCATATACCAATTCAAAAACGAAAGTATACAAGCTGATGTAGCTGAGTTGGTAACCGGGACACAGGGAATATAAATGACGACCGAGACACAGGGACTCAACCACAACGGGTACGCCAGGGGGCACAGGGGGATATATAAATGACGACGGCGACACAGGGAATGGTCGATTAGCAATCACCATCAACAAAGCTCAAGGGCAATCATTAGAATCATGAGGTATAGATCTGAATACGGATTGTTTTCCCATGGACCATTATATGTTGCATGTTCAAGAGTCGGTAAACCTGACAATCTATTTATATGCACAGACAATGGGACAGCAAAGAAGGTTGTATATTCGCAAGTTTTACGTAGTTAAAAACATATATATGCATATCTATCTATATTCACAGGTGGGACATAGGGACACAACTACAATGGCGCGTAACTAATATGGCGCGTAACGACTAACGCGCGCGGGGGGGCTTGGGGGGCGCGAAGCGCCTCTCCAACAGCTAGTATATATATATATATATATATATATATATATATATATATATATATATATATATATATATATATATATATATATATATATATATATATATATATATATATATATATATATATATATATATATATATATATATATATATATATATATAAAAATAAGTTGTTTGTCTGTCTGTCGACTGACGTCATGTTTGTGTGTCGACTGACGTCATGTTTGTCGACTGACGTCATTATAAGGATTGAGCTGTATGTCGTCATGAAGTTGTTTGTCGTCTGACGTCATGTTTGTCGACTAACGAAACTACAGACCGGGACACCGGGACACAAATGACGTTTTATGTCTGTTATAACGTAATAGAGGCAAAAATCTTGACAGGGCCTTTTGAGGGTGAGGCTTTTCTTATTCCACGCATTCGCACGATTCCAATGGATCTGCCTTTTCAACCTAAAAGATTGCAATTCCCAATTTGATTAGCATATTTAGTTATCAGTCCAGAACCACTAAAGCTATTATATAAATATCAAAAATATTTAAGTTGTCTGAGCAATAATTTTTAGTTTTTATTTCAAAATAGAAAATTACCTGACAATTTTAGAATTATATCTATCTATATATATATAAATAAGTTGTCTGTCTGTGGATCATGTGACGTCATGTTTCTGTGTCGACTGGCGTCATGAAGTTAGTTGTCGTCATTTTTGCTATGACGGTGACGTCATTAAAGATATTTAAGACATATATGTTCACGTAGAAATCCTGTCAGGTGACGTCATGTTTTTGTGTCGACTGACGTCATGAAGTTAGTTGTCGTCATTTTTGTTATGACGGTGACGTTATTAATGGTATTTAAGACATGCGTTCACGGAAAAATGTTTATTTGTAAAATGACTGAAGAACCTACAATGGCAACAGCCGAGGAAGCTGCTCAAAGAGTCTATGCCAAAAAACTTGCTGCTGATAGAGAAAGTAAGAAAAGAAAGCGTGCAAAGGAATCACAAGAACAGCAAGAAAACAGGCTTGCGGCTAAAGAACGCAAAACAGCGCAGTTAGATGAAAATCCATCTGGAAAGCGAGAGTCAAAACATATCAAAACTGAAAATGATAGCAATGATGATTGGGTTTGGGATTTTGACTTGGATAAGGTCATCAATGCCTACCAGATTTAAGTTAAAAAACAAAGGTTCGGCGATATGTACTTCATAGTGACGCTGAAAAATAAAGAAGAAAAAAAAACTGAAAAAATGTAAAAAAATAAAAAAAACTAAAAAGAAAAAACACTCAAAGATAAATTACAGACCGGGACACAAATGACGACCGACACAGAGGGAATATAAATGACGACCGGGAACCTCAAAGAAAAATTACAGACTGGGACACCCGGACACAAATCACGACCGGGAATATAAATGACGACCGGGACGCAGGGACACAACTACAACGGGGACGCCGGGGGCACAGGCGGGATATATAATTGACGACTGAGACACAGGGATTGTTTGAATAGAAATTACAGACTGGGACACCGGGACACAAATGACGACCGGGACACTGGGACACAGGGAATATAAATGACGACCGGGACACTCAAAGAGAAATTACAAACTGGGACACCAGGACACAAATGACGACCGGGACACAGGGAATATAAATGCTATTTATATGCACAGACAATGGGACAGCGAAGAATGTTGTATATTCGCATGTTTTACGTAGTTAAAAATATATATTTATATCTATCTCTATTCACAGGTGGGACACAGGGACTCAGCTACAATGGCGCGTAACTAATATGGCGCGTAACGACTTACGCGCGCGGGGGGGCTTGGGGGGCGCGAAGCGCCCCACCAACTAGGTGTTGGGGTGGCGCGAAGCGCCACCCTAACAGCTAGTATATATATAAAATTAAGTTTGTCTGTCTGTCTGTCGAGTGACGTCATTATAAGGATTGAGCTGTATGTCGTCATGAAGTTAGTCATCATATACCAATTCAAAAACGAATGTATTCAAGCCGAAGTAGCTAAGTTGGTAAAGCGTTATGTTCCAGGTTCTAGGTCCGAGAGGTTCCAGGTTCGAACCTTGGCTTTAGAATTAATACAAAAGAAGGAAAAAACTAAAAAAGGTAAAAACTACAAAAAAAAACTAAAAAAAAATACTAAAAGAACTAAAAAAGCTAAAAAACTAAAAAAAAGGTAAAAAACTAAAAACTAAACAAGAAAAAAAAACTAAAAATTAATAAAAAAAACTAAAAAAAACTAAAAACTGAAAAAGAAAAAAACTTAAAAAAGGAAAAAAAACTGAAAAATAAAGGAGAAAAAGAAAACTAAAAACCGGAACACATGGAATATAAATGACGACCGGGACACTCAAAGACAAATTACAGACTGGGACACTGAGACACAAATAACGAGCGTTGTGTCCCTATGTGAGACACAGGGACACAACTATAATGGCGTGTAACTAGTATGGCGCGTAACGACTTACGCGCGCGGGGGGCTTGGGGGGCGTGAAGCGCCCCCACGCGCTTCACGGACATCTATATAGATAGATGTCCCCATGTCTCGGTCGCCATTTGTGTCCCGGTGTCCCGGTCTGTAATTTCGTCAGTCGACAAACATGACGTCAGTCGACAAACAACCTCATGACCACATACAGCTCAATCCTTATAATGACGTCAGTAACCAACATGACGTCAGTCAACAGACAAACAACTTATTATATATAGGGTTGCACTTTGTCCAATAATCCTCGTGGGCACACTCGCAAGCTGGTATAGATCATTCGACATCATTAAATTTAAAAATCAGTATTGTGATTAGACAAATCAAGCAGGTTAAAATTAAAATCACCCTTAACATTACGACTAGCTCCAGACGGTACCTTTGAAATCAGCTGGCTCATGCCTCCCACAAAATAATCCAGATAAGCAATGGACTGCTTATACACCATACTAACTATACATCTTCTTATTAATCCGAATAAGAAAAAGAAGAGGGCAGAAGTAGAAGATCAGAATACAAATTGTCAGTAATGAGTAAATTCCGTCTATAAACACTTGAAGTCTCAATCTGAAGTAAATCTGTTACGACCATATAAGATGGATAAAGATGCAAGTGTAAAATCGGTAATTTTTCAATAGGGATCTCAGAAGCAAAATGAGTGTACTTTGGCTTGAATTTTTCTTGAGGTTCCAGAATTAAATCTTGGGGCATTGTTATCTCAAATTCCTCAGCGTGGAAGTACGACTGGTTTGACAAGATGCTATACATAATTATAGCTTTTACCTAATGATGTGAAGATGATGCTATTAAATTATACTACTAACTTCCTCGAAGCATATGTTTGCAGATATGATTTTAAAATTTTCTCTATTGGATCAGAATTCTCAGACGAAAGGACTTTAGTTGTCAAGAAGCGTCGTAAATAAAAAATTTACGCACTCATACATACAACCTTTCATATTCTTGTTTTTATTTTTGTAGCTGTAACTGACTTGTTACTTTAATTTTAATCTGAGCTTTAATTCTGGCAATCCTATCCTTCAACTTCGTGGGTATCAATAGTTGGAATGTCAAAGGGAATATGTTCTAGATTATAGTCATAACCCGAAAGCGTCAGCTTAAAAAGAGTGTTCTGCGGTACCTGAATGTTCGGAATTTCATTCCTTGAGTAATCCAGAAAATATGCTAAGATACATTGAAGAACCTTCTGATGACTGATCACAAGGATGTTTCCTTCGTGTTCAATCTGTAAAATAACTGCCTCAAGACGTTTTATAATGTCGTCATAAGTTTCGCCATTAGTAAAATCATGTTGATATCTATATCCAGTCTTAGTGGTAAGATCTTGAGGAAAAGGGAATTTTGTTTCTACATAAGTAGCTTCGTCAAATTCGCACCAATTCATTTTGTTTAAAGCTTTCAATTGTTGCTTTGGTGCCTGAATCAGAGCTGCGGCTTGAATGCTTCTTGTTGCGGAAGAAGTTAACACTTTTAGGTCAGATATATCACTTTCGTTGATAAACTTGGATAAAACTTGAGCATACTCTCTACCCCTGGCAGAGAGACGAGTATTTCTGCCAAGTTCTCTCGTAAAATTTAACTCGGATTCTCCAGTTCTTGTCAAATAGATCGTTCGTGACCTTATATGAGAGCTTCTAAGATAGTTAATTATTTTGTTTTCGATTAAATTGTTTGGCTTATAAAAAACAACTTTCTCTCCTGCGTTAAAAGTTTTCAAATATCTGACATAGCTCTCTTGTTTTTCATTCAGTGTTTCGTAGCGTTGTTGATAGTGATCAATTCTTTTCATAAAATCTGTGTAAGCCTCTTCTTTGTTCTTACCCCTGTAATCAGGATTTTTAGATTTGATTTCTCTCACGGTAGATTCAACAATTGTTTGCTCATCGCATATGGACTCGATGAAAAAAAGGCTATAGCCCATCTTTTCAGCAAGGGTGCTGTTTAAAAATGCACGCCGTTGACGAGTTGTATTCGTTGCATCGAAAATGGCGACCTCTCCGTCTCCTCCCAACCATTTGCATACATCTATCATTGCTTCAGAGCAACACTTCTCTCGAATAGCTACTGCATGTTCATTATCAATAGAAAAAAATGTGTGGTTACTACAAGTACCAGAAAGTTTGCGACGATAGTCCCCCAAGTTAAATATTCTTGTTTTGAAGCCAATCCATTTGAGGTATCTCGACAGATTTTTAGCAATATAGGTCTTCCCCCGTGCGGGAAGACCAACCATGGCAAGGATAACTTTTCTATTTTTCATGCTTAACAGTGATGCAGAAACTGGTTTTATATTAAAAAACACTTTTCAGAAAGCATTCCAGGAATAAATTGAAAATTTTATCCAGTATTTTTTTTATTAAATGGAATCAAATGGAATTTTGATGATTCAAATTTGGATGATGGTTGTACATACATTTTTCTGCTGTTTTTGTATTGAAGGCTACTATAGTATTTCAAAATCAGCAAATCTATACCTTGGTGAGTCAATCACCTTTGCCGACTATAACGATTAACATCATTGACAATTGCAATATTAGATATAAGGGAATCTGAAAACACGTGTCACAAATAAAACGTTAAATTTGTCACTTCTCTTTACCAGCTGCTTCATGACGGTGAAAGGGAAAATGGCATTTAAGATCACCTTTGAGAGAGGAATCGGCAGCCTGTCGAAAATTCAAAATGAGATATCACCTAAGATTAGTCGTTTAAAGTCTTTAAAATTTACAGCATAGATGACCTGAAACAACTGCAATTGAAAACTGAGCAATACAATCTTAGAATTTGTTTACTATTAAATAGTTTAGCGCCATTTTTCCATTATTACGCTCTTGACTAATTAAATTCTTATTTGGTCTTTTCTCTACTTTGTATTTGACAAAAAAAAGGTAAAGAATACGGCATTAGACTTTATAATCCTTACCAGCGGTGCTGATCTCCGTTTCTTGGCCCTTCAGCCAGGAAGTGCAATGGGGGGCTGGGGGCCAACCATCCTGTGCTTTCACACACCCTTCCTGTTTACCTTCCCCTGATTTCTCCAGGTACCCGTTTAGAGCTGAGTCGACTCTGGCTAAGCTTACAGAGTCACGCCACTGACCCCCGTCCCAAACTGAAGAATAGTATGCACTGGGATTCGAACTCCTGTCCTCTCAGACGCGTCCTCACACAAAAATGGTTACGATTTCTGTAAACCTTGCAAAATCATGAAGGAGACTAATAATCTACGCTGGATTATTGTTAAAAATTGATTATCACAATGGAAGAGTGGTCAGCTTTCAAAAGAATTTCTATCTCAGTCGGTATTCGAAATAATTCTCACTAGCTGGTCTTATGTGCCAGCTTTGCTGTTTATTAGTTTTTCTCGACTGAGACTTTTTGCCCCTAAGCAGGAGTGTATCTAGAGGCTTTGCTGTGGTGCATGCCCACCTTGGAAGACCGTTTTTAAATAATGCCGGGAAATCTGGCTCTTCCTTCATGCAAAATTCCTTCCTCTCACGACAAGTCCTTCCATGGAAGATCTTTCCGCGTAAGATACCCCCACCAGAAGAATTTCACCCAGACAGTTCCATTCTAGCTGAAACTTCCCCCGGAGAATTTCTTGGGGATGAATCCGGCTGAAATTTTTTCCTTGGCATACTTTCATTCGAAAAAGACTTTAATTCCAGGGATCTGCCCTCCGTGGAAAATTATTCCCGAAAATATCCCCCCTCTAGTAGAAAGTATTCCCACAGAAAATGTCCTCGTGGACATTTTCTAACGTGGAAAATCCCCCCCTTAGGAAAGACACTCTAAACAATTCCAACCCAGTAAGAAAATTTCCCCCTGGGCAATTCCCCTTAACATCACATGTAAAATTGAGTCGACAAAGAGAAAGTAAGACATATATAAAGAATTTGTTAGAAGAATTCCAGTAAATTTCTCCAGTGTAAAATTTTCCTTAGTAAGCCTCCCTTCCCTAAAAACTTCCCTCCCAACGAAAAATTATTCCCACAGAAAATCCTCCCAGTATAAAACTCAACCCCCCCCCTTGAAAAATGTTTGTGTATAATTCTCAACAACAAATACAATACGTAAACAATGGGCAAATTTCACGCCGTACAGATCTTTCCCCAGGGAATTTTTCGGGTTATATTATCCCCAAAGGCATAGTTATTGGTCTTTTCAACTATGCTGAACAAAATGGTTATGTCTAAATTTTGACTAAATGATTTTTAGGAAACAGGGGATGGGAGGGGGCTAGATGCCCTTCAATCTTTTTTATCACTAAAAAAATGCACTATAACTTTTAATCTCCGTTCGAATGAGCCTTTTCCTAATATTGTAGGACTGTTGGTTTGATGTGATCATCCTTCAAAGAAAAAAAAATAAATAAATAACATGCATCCTTGATCTTTCTTCTGGCAAAAGATAGAAAAATTCTGCATTTTGCCAGATGGGACATTGAAGATTCTACAATAGGGTTCTCGGAAACGCTGAATGAGATAGTGTGATTTTCATAAGATCCTTTGACTTTCAGGCATATAGCCTGAAATTTTCTCAGGCTCGTAGCTTTTTATAAGTAACACTAAAATTAATTAATCTCAAACATTTGGAATCAGCATAATAAGTTGATTTTCCTATTATATATATATATATATATATATATATATATATATATATATATATATATATATATATATATATATATATATATATATATATATACTTTGTGGAAAAAAATCAACACCATGAAAACAAAAGACAGAGGAGAAAGGAAGACTGTTTTCCTACTTTAGTAATTTAAATAGATCAATACTTGAACGAGGCTTTAACCTTACCCATACATTCAGTTACATAGGTCAAACAGCATAGCCATGCACAATCAACCGCAAAGAATAGTCCATGGACAGGCAGTTGTGTCATAAGTAAGTATAAGTCGTCATATACTGAATATTAAATAAAAAGACTAGTTTTTTTTAACTGAAAGTAAGGAGCGACATTAAAACTTAAAACGCACAGAAATTACTCCGTATATGAAATGGGTTGTTCCCTCCGCAATCCCTCGCTCTTTACGCTAAAGTTTTTAATTGTTTTAAAAAGTTGAATTGTGGCAAACAGTCAAACTTTAGCGTAAAGAGCGAGGGATTGTGGAGGGGACAACCCATTTCATATACGGAGTAATTTATGTTCGTTTTAAGTTTTAGTGTCGCTCCGTACTTTCAGTTAAAAAAAATAGTTTTTTTTTATTTAATTTCTGAACGTTTTGAATAAATGCATGCTTTATTTTGTCTCTCCACACATAAATTATTAAAATTAAATTTGCAAATTAATTCTTTTTTTTGGCTAAATGGCTTTTTCTTAGTTTTGATCATAAGATTTTGAGAAATAAGGGTTAGGGAAGGAGACCTAGCTGCCCTCCAATTGGTTATTTAAAAAGGCAACTAGAACTTTTAATTTTTAACGAACGTTTTTATTAGTAAAAAATATACGGAACTTAAGAATTAACTTACGTAACAAACTTTTATACTCTTATATTTTTATTATGTATATTAGGGGGTTTGTCCCCTCGTTCATACCTCGCTCTTTACACTAAATCTTAAGTTTTGTCCCAATTCCTTAAGAATGACCCTCTGAATCAGAAAGGCCGTATAATAAATAGTTGAAATTACTAAAAATACTTCAGCATAAAGAGCGAGGTATTTATCTCCTCCTAAATACCTCGCTCTTTATTCTAAAGTATTTTTAGAACCCTCATATTCGTAATAGTTTCTGTTTGTTTTAAGTTTTAATGCTACTCCTTACTTTCAATTGAAAATAAGTATTTTGATGAAACTTGTATGATGTTGGTTTTTGTTTTAGCTAGATGGCGTTGGCTAGTATTCTAATTTAAATGAGTGTCTGTTCTTTTCATTTCCTCTTTTGGTCATAGAGAACTTCTTTCAGACGTCTGAGTTATTGAAACGTTGATGACAGATAACGTAATAATTGATAAAAAAATATTTTGAATAATTTTTGAGGTTTTATGCATGTAATATTGTTTATGAAAATAGTAATATGTAATACGGTATAGGACTTTTCATTTTCCAGAACTGAATGTTCTTATTTCTATCTCTTCTTTGACTTCTTATTTTTCCCATTTCTATTTCTTTCATTCCTTATAATATTTCCTATCACCAGAAATAAGGGTTCTTCCTCATTTCAGCAAGGGAAATACTTTTCAACAAGGAATCATGGGGAAGCAATATTTTATTGCTTTGCGTTGCTTTTTCATTCAAAAGTGTTACTGCTTTGCTTGCCAAATTCTAAAAGTACCTTTTTACCATTAAGATTTTATACCCAAAATTTATTTGATCGGAAAGAATTGGCTATTGACTCCAATGGTCACCAATTCACTCCAGTGGGTCACCAATGTGATCAGTGCTAGTACAATCACGATCAATACCAGCATGACTGAAAACAGCAGAATTTTAAGAGAAAACTTTATCAGGAATGGCAATTCTTTATCATCCATCAATAAATTAATGGAACCCAAATCGAACAGAAATTACAATAGATAAGTGAACCAAACAAACAGTAATTAACCTGAGTAGGACTGAAAGCCCACATGCCTTCTTCTGAAGTCCAGTACGTAATTTGAACTTTACTGAAAAATAAAACAAATGAAGATAGATTGTCTGTTTAATATTCATATACTGACATATATTCCTTAAAGTCTCGATAATATTTTATTTTTTAAGGTTAACTAAGTGCAAACATTCAAAATCTACTTTGATTTTAGTGAAATGCAATTTTTGTTCTAGTCTTGAGAAAGCATGGTGGAGCATTTTTGTTCGTCTTGGGTTTCATTTATGCTACAATAGTAAAATATTTTTTTTTGTTTTAAGCTTGATTTGCATGTTTTATTTTAGCTGAACTCATTTTAAGATTTATTAATTTAATTATATCAGTACAACAAAACAACAAAAACAAAAGCAATGCGAAACCGGAAGAATGGAACAACAAGAATAGTGCAAGAAGAGATAAGAAAGCTAGATACAATTAAAAAAAAGAAAACTCAAAAAATTACCCCCCCCCCCTGTCGCACAAAAAAGGAAATCAAATGTACTTAAGCTACTCCGATCTCATCCAGGTAATAAGATTCCAGCCAATGCAGGATAGGCTTTAATTATTTTTAGTTTTATTGACGTCCAATTCTGACCTTCCCCCTCTCTTCTCCCCTTGATTAGTTGCAATTTCTTTTTTCTTATTGTTAGACGTTTTTGTTCTTTTTTGGATTTATCGGCATTGAGCATGCCTCGTTTGACGCACCTAAAGATATTAGTGGTCTTTTCTATATCTCTCCTTGTCCTTTTTCGGTGGCCGGCATTTATCCACCCCCCCCCTGCTAAAAATAAATCCCACAGAAAATACCCTGCTCTCCCGGAAAATATCACCCTCTACGCAGCTGGCTGGTCTCCAATCCCTTTGGACTTCAAAAAAAACAACTAGAACTCTCAATTTCTGATATAATGAACACACTCCAAAGTATATTTGACCTTGAGGTGGAGGTGTGGATATGAAAAGAGCAATCCCCCTCCTGCAGGGAATAAGTTCTGCTAATTGTGCAGTTTAATGTTATTCTTTACTTTCCCAAAAATATACCCAGAAATCATAAGGGAGTAAATATCAATTTCACATTTTTAGTTTTATTGACGAGTAATTCTGATTTTCTCCTTCTCTTCTTCACTTGATTAATTGTTGTTTGCTGTTTCTTATTGTTAGACGTCTCTGTTCTTTTTTTGGTTTATCGACATTGAGCATGCCTCGTTTGACGCACCTAAAGATTTTAGTGGCATTTTTTTATCTTTCCTTGCCTTTTTTCGGTGGCCGGTATCCCCCAACCGAAAAATAAACCCCACAAGAAATAGCCCTCTACGAAATATACCCCGCTCCCCCGGAAAATATCACCCCTACGCAGCTGGTTAGTCTCCAATCCCTTTGGACAATTCCTTTGGAGTGGGTGACTGCGTTCACTCAGACCCCTGTCCATACTATTGTTGTATGTTTTAATATTTTAAGATTACTTATCTTATTTGTTTCGTTAGCAGGTCTTCCTCCAGAGCCATTCTAAATTTTACAGAAGTCTATTTTTGTCCAGAGGGAGAAGATTTTACGAGGTGCCATTGGGTGTGTACGAGATCGGAAGGAAACGATTTGTATTTATTTCTTAAGACCTTACATGATTTAAAAGCGAGCCAAGTCCAAATTACATTTAGTACTCTTTTGTTTCGTCTTAGAAAGTAACTATTTCTAGATTTGTTATCCTTACAGCATAGCCACGTAATTTTCTTAGGCTAAAAAGTAAAGGCCTAAGCATTGCTCAAGAAATCTGAAAAAAACTAACTCAAATCAATATACAATATTACCCCGTAAGGCATTGATCTTCTGCACTTGAAAAATCAAAAGAAAGTTGAAAAATCAACTTTCCTCGTACTTCTTTGTTTCTTCTAAGTTCTAATAACTCGAGTCCATCTTATAGGACTTCTTATTTTTTCCATTTCTGTTGCTTTTCTACAATGGCGTAATTTCGTCAAAATCCAAGCTTGAGGGGCAAAGTTGGAACCCTTTTTCCAAAATCAAGTGAAAATGGCAGTAAAAACTAAAAAAAGCCATTTGGTACTTAAGGTTCTTTATAGTACTATAAAGGCTAATATGTACTTATGAAAAATTATATGTTTCTGTAGATACTTGAATTTATTGGTTTACTTTAGTTTCGACAAGATTTGGGAAAAAACTAAATTTCAGAAGGGGGAAGGGTAAAATGAGATTTGGGTGAGGTGAAAACAAAGGTATGGGAGGGGCAGTTGCTTCTCCCTGCTCCATAGCAAATTACGCCCTTACTTTTCTATGGTTGGAATCTTAGGGTTGTTTAGTAAGCTTAAACTCATATTGTACTATAAAACTGGAATTATACTTGAAAGCCATCTATTCTTCAAGATAGTCTTCTAGCTACATTGTTAGCAATAAGATGGAATTATAGAATAATCGGCGTTATTGGCTAAGCTTTTTATTTACTCAATATGTAAGCCATTCAACCAGCTTCAGTCTAGTATTTTTGTCATATTTGTTTGTACCTTTTTAAGCCAGGTGGATTATTCTGAAGGAAAGACATCTCTGGAAATTTATAATTTTGTCCGAGGTGGGATACCCCTCCTGTACTATTGAAAATGGCGCACACCTTTCGAGGGGAAAACAAAGTCCATGAATCCTAATCAATTATATGTAAAATACGCTATTCGAATTCAACAGCTACCCCGCCTGTAGTTTCAAGTCCTTGAATCTATTGTTTATCATTTTTTTTTCCATTTGAAAAAAAGAGGAAACACTGTATATAATTTACAAAAATTAATGGTGAAATAGCCAATGATTAGTCGCCATAATTAATTTGAAGTGCCCAAGCTGGATCAAAGTCCCGTAAGTAGGAGGATCTTCCCTTGGAGAAATTTTTCATGAGAGAAGAAAAATTCCAAGAAGAGGACCCAGGATTTTCTATCACTATTTTTTTTAAAAACAATGAAAAAAAAAATATAAAAAAGTTTTTTCCACTGAAAGTAAGGACCAGCATTAAAACTTAAAACGAACAGAGATTATTACGAGATTATTATTTTTATTAATTTCAACTATTTATTCTACAGCCTTTGTGATTCAGCCAATCTTAAAGAATAGGGACAAAATTAAAGCTTTAGTGTAAAAGCGAGGTATTAACGAGGGGGCAACCCCCCTCATATACATAATAAAAATATACGAATATAGAAGTTCGTTACGTAAGGTAATTTGTAAGTTACCTATATTTTTTACTAATAAAAACGTTCGTTCAAAATTAAAAATTCTGGTTGCCTTTTTAAGTAACCGAAATATTGGAGGGCAACTAGGCCTCCTCCCCCACCCTTTTTCTCAAAATCGTCTGATCAAAACTAAGAGAAAGCCATTTAGCAAAAAAAATTAATACGCAAATTTCGTTTTAATTATTCATTTGCGAAGAGCCAAAATCAAACATGCATTAATTCAAAAACGTTCAGAAATTAAATAAAAAAACAAGTTTTTTAACTAGAAGTAAGCAGCGACATGAAAACTTAAAACGAACAGAAATTACTCCGTGTATAAAAGGGGCTGTTCCCTCCTTTACGTCCCACTCTTTACGTTAAAGTTATTTACTGTTTTATAAAGTAGAATTGAGAGAAAGAGTGAAACTTTAGCGTAAAGAGCGGGACGTTGAGGAGGGACACGGAGTAATTTCTGTTCGTTTTAAGTTTCAATGTTGCTCCTTACTTCCAGTTAAAAAACTTGTTTTTTTTTTATTTAATTGAAAATAGTTCGTAATTATAGACTGATACAGTGTATCTGTGGATGCTTAAGTGGGCTAAGTTAAACCTACCTTACTAAGATCTGCCCATAAAGTTGGCATTTGTTTGAAGCTATCTATTGAAATAATTAACTCATTTTTTTTGGCGTTGACATTATTAGATTATTACTAATTTCAGCTATTATAGATTGCGCTCATTTAGACGTTGAACCGTGAACGGGATACCGTGATCGGGATACCTAGTTTGTTACTCGAAGATGTCCAAAGTAAAATCGTCCCTAGAGACGTCTGATCACGAATCGTTGGAGTCTCTTACTGTCATGAATGAAAAAAGTGTTGCAGTGCTGCTGGATATGTTGAAGGACGTAATAGGGTCATTCAAAGTCCCCGGTGGCAAATTTAATGCCTCCCAAATATGCAGCAGAATCCAATATCTTCACCAACGAACAATCGAAGAGAACATTGAACTCCTCCGAATCGAAAATTCCCGTCTGAATGAAGTTGTGAATCTCCAGAAAGAGCTTGAGCGGATAAAATCGCAAAAAAAATGGACAGATTTGTGTACCCGAACCCCAGCAGGCGTCTTATGCCCAAGCGCTCAAGGGTCCTGAAACATTCTCTGTGATTCTGGAGCCTGTATCTGCGGAAAAACGAAACCGTATGAATTTTGACGAAGCCATGCAAGTTACGGAATCTATCAGCAGAGTTGTCAAAGGAGAAAATTCCGATTTTTCCGTGAAGAAAGTTGTTCCGGCGAAGGAAGGTAGAGTCATCTTGGAATTGGGGTCGAAAAGGGAGCTAGAGGCAGCCATGTCAGTACTGACAGAGAAAGTGTCGGACACGAAGTACAAACCGAAAGAGGTGAAAAAGCACTTTCCAAGAATGTTACTCAATGGGGCTCCCTCCTCTCAGGTCAAAGACGAAAGTGAAAAATACCTGCTGCAGTGTAACCCAGAAATTCAGCGGATGGCCAACGAAGGGGAAAGCTTCAGGATCATCACCATTCTTGAAAACGCGTCGAAAAGGAAAGTTGTTGTGGAAGTGAGTCCAGAGATCCGCCAATTTATACTGTCCCAAAGAGGCTTACGGATCGGTTTTATCCTTGCCTCTTGCGACGACTATGTACACTTGATAAGATGTAGCAAATGTTGCTTATACGGTCATCGGAAGACAGATTGTAGAGCGGACGAAGTATGCTCATGGTGCATGGGCCCGCACACTTATGAAAATTGCGACAAGTCCTTTTCGTCCCGCCCAAATTGCCAGGCTTGCGTAAAAAACAAACTTAAGTCAGATGGGCATGCTGCCTATGAGTTAAGCAAATGCCCCGTTGCAAAGAAGTTAACTGCTCGTTTAAAGAATAATATCCAGTTTAATTGACTCAATCTCGAGATGTGAATATTGATAAGAATAACTTAACAGTGCTTCAAATTAATTTGCAACATTCTTATTCAGCAACCTTACAGTTGCAAAAAACAATAGAAGAACTGAAACCGGATATAGTTCTGTTGCAAGAACCGTATGTAAATAAATTCTGTAAAATATCATGTGTTCCATATAGTTAGAAGTGTTTTTCTAAAATTGACACAGATAAGAAATTTTTTTGTGCTGCCGTATTAGTGAAAAATAGTCTAAAAGCTGACGTACACCATAACCTCTCGTCTAATGAATGTGTGACAGTTTCAGTTTATTTGAAAAGTAGAACTTTGACCTTCTGTTCGGTATATTGTCCTCCTTCGGTGCAGCGATTGACAGATAATATCAGTTGTTTAGACAAGGTCAGACATTTTGCTAATTACGTTGTTGGGGGGGATTTTAACGCTAAAAGCCCTTTGTGGCTGAGTAACAGTCAAACTGACAAGAAAGGCAAGGAGCTTGAAGATTTTTTTGCTAGTAAATCATTGTTAGTAGTGAATGATCCTAGTGAGACAACGTATGGGCTACGCAATACAACTAGCCCAGACGTTACTTCTGTAGGTACTAATCTTGTTCAAAGTGTAAAGTGTTGGAAAGTTCTTGATGAATACCCTTCTCTTTCGGATCACTCGTACATTTTATTTACTTTAGAGTTTAATTTTCCCATATTTGTGACTGAAGAGCCAAGATACATTTATAAGAAAACTAAATGGGATACTTTTAGTGCTACTTTATTACGTGGAATCGATGACATTTATTCTCTACCTATGTCCTCGGTGGAGGAAATTGATTGTGCTGCTAATGAAATTAAGAATTTAATGCAAAAAGCAACTAAGGAATCGACCCCTCTTAAAAATAGTCACAAACAAAGCAAATATGCAAGGTGGTGGAACCAAGATTTGACAGATTTAAGAAAGAAGTACAGACATGCTCAAAGGGTCTATAAGAGACTTGGTACCGTTGAAAGCGAGCAAATAAAGAATCAAACACATCTAGATTATAAAACGAAAATTTTGGCAGCGAAAAAGGAAGATTGGAAAAAGTTCTGCGAAGAAAAAGCTAGTTTGGACCCTTGGAACACTATAAATAAAATTTGCAAGTTAAAAGGCTCTGCGACTCTCCCAGTTCATATTTTAAAACAAGATGGGTCGATGACAGATTCACCTAAGGAGGCTGGAGAACAACTTGTAGGTAAATGGTTTTCGTCAGATGATAATTCTAATGACAGTGTTGCTCAAAAGTTGATAAGAAATGAAACAGAAAATATCTCTAGTGAAAATCAGGATAAAATGGAACCTATTACCATGGAAATTTTACAGGATGTTATTAAGTCGATCAAACCCATGAAGGCTCCGGGACCTGATGGTATAATGAATTTTACTATAAAGAAAAATATTAATGTTTTATCACCTACTTTGTTGAAGCTTTTTAATAGTTGCCTAAAGACATCATATTTTCCTGTCCTTTGGAAACAAGCAAACATTATAGTAATTCTTAAAAAAGGGAAAACTAATGATGGTAACCCCGGTTCTTATCGCCCGATTAGCTTGTTGTCAAACATCGGAAAAATTTTTGAACGGATTATTATGAATAGATTAGATAAACTTAGTTTGGATAATTGTTGGGTTTCTAAAAGACAATTTGGGTTTTGCAAGGGTAAAAGTACAATAGATGCAGTTGACAATATGGTAAGCGTTATTGAGAAAAATAAAGTGGAAAAGAAATTCACACTTTGTCTTTTTTTTTACATTAAAGGAGCATTCGACAATATATGGCATCCAGGTATATTAAAAAAGCTCAAGGATAAGAAATGCCCAATTCAATTGTTAAGATTAGTGAAAAGTTTTTTTATCAGATAGGACGGTATCATATGGAAAAGATGTATCCCGGAAGTTGGAAAGTCTTGTCCGCAAGGATCAATTTTGTCTCCTTTTTTATGGTTAATCAACATAAATGACCTTTTAGAAATGGTTTTTGGTGAAAATTGTACGATTCAGGCATATGCTGACGATGTCACTGTAATTTTAACAGGTAAAAATATTCTGTTTTTAAAAAATTTGGCGGAAAAAATATTTCAGAAGTTTGAAGTGTGGGCTGCAGAAAACAAACTTACTTTCGACCAACGTAAAATAGAAGCTGTATTGTTCACAAACAAACACGAAGTTCCTGTTGTAAATCATTTTTTTGGAGGAGAAAAAATTAATATACAACAAAAAGTCCGTTACTTAGGAATTATTTTAGATAGGAAACTTTTATGGACTGATCATGTCTCTTCCCGAGTTACTGCTGCAAAGCAGTATCCGACGAGACTCCTTTGTGCAGCGAAGATGACATGGGGTCTCAAACCACAAGCTTTAAGAAAATTATATAAATCAGTTATAGAAAGTACAGTTTTGTATGGGGTATCAGTTTGGTTTTCAGCTCTTAGAAAGAAAAATATTTTACAAATGCTACAGTCTGCTCAAAGAACTTCAATGATAATAATCTCAAAATCTTTCCGTTCTGCCCAAAATGACGTAATTACGGCCATTGCTGGGGTATTGCCAATTTCTTTCCGAGCGACTGAGCTAGCGACATTGCGCTATGCGAAAAAAGGCCGTCCAAGTCACTGGCCAAATTTCACTTTTCCTGAATCCCCCCTTTCTAAACGCTCATCCAATCATAGTACTTTCACTGATGAATCATTAGTAGATATCTTAGGCCTTTCGACAGTACGAGAAATCCATACTTCAACTTTTCATATTAATAGAAAGGCATTGAAAAATATACTTTACGGACGATGGTATGAAGAATTTAAGAATAAAGTTAGTTCTTGGTCAATTCGCTTTTTTGCTTCAACAGAAGATTTATTAGCTGTTTGCAAAGTTCAGCCCTCCTACTATCTAACGCAGATTATTACGGGTCATTGCAGGCTAAATTTCTTTCTTCACCGAATAAACAAAATTGATACGGAGTTGTGCCTTTGCGGTGTAAATGAAACTTGTTCCCATTTTCTTTTTGAGTGCCCTATTTTTGTTCGTGAACGTTTAGAATTAATATTTCACCTTAATAGTATCAATGTTCCTTTTCCGTTTAATCTTGATTTGATTTTTAAATTTAGGAATGTTAGAAATATTTTACTGGAATACATAAGAAAAACTAAACGTTTGGATTTGGGGTTATAATCTTATTTAAAAATATGTGGATTTTTTTTATGTCTGATAACGGAATTCAGTGTGTATTATTTAGTTTGTCTTTTTGTTTTCTCTTGTTTAGTTAGATTGTATGTACAAAATTATGTGTTTTGTAGTTTATTTTAGATGTTTAGTTTTGTTTCTTTGTTAGTCGTGAAATGCCATAAGGCTAATTTTTTTTTTCTTTTTCTTTTTGTCCATAGTGTTTAGCTTTAGAATAGAAAGTGAAATACTTTTTGTAAGTCGAATCACTAAATAAATTCATCATCATCATTCTGGTGAGTCTCTATTCCCTCGCGGAGGAATCAAAATTAAAACAAATATCACATTTAGTTTAATTTCTATTAAACTACGATGCAAAACTAATTTTAAGCTTATAATTAATATTTCTCTTAAAATAGAAAATTATAATAAGAATTTTTCCGACTCGCATTACTTACAAAACAGCTACTGTATGTTGATAAATAAATAACAATTAGTTTGGACTGTTTCATATAAATTAATGACAAAATTGAAGACTCCATCAAAATTAAAATTTTTTAAAAGCTTTCAATAGAGAAAGGTTGATATCTCCCATCACCCTTTGTGAAGCTTGTTCAATGTTGATTCGAGACATTGTTGTTGGCTGAAGCTAATAAGCACATTAAGATGAGAGAAATGATTTATCCTGAAATTGGTGGATACTAACATTAAGTTCATTGTCTTCAATTAAATATTTGTTAGATTAGATATTTGATACTACTTTTAAGTGTTTCCACTTCTACCGATTTATCTGTAGATCTACCGATTTTCGAACTTTTCTACCGAATAAATTTCAAGCCTACCGAAATACCGATTATCTACCGATTTTTTTTTCTTTTTAATTGGACATAATAGGTGTGACTACGAACAGCGCTATTTAGCGAAATCCCGGAGCCATTACTCAGCGCTTAGGGATTCCAGAATTTGAATATTGTAGGTAATGTTAAAGCAATTCCTTTAATAGATATGAAATCGTGCTTATCTCAAACGTGCACCATTATTGACATATCTTTCAATCATCTAAAATTAAAGGCAAGTGGAGGAAATATCCTGATTATATCAATTAACAACTACAAGCAACATTTAGTAGTTTATGGCACTTAAAGACCCGAAACTTTTCTCTGGATATCCTCTCAGGAAAAATACTGTTCATGATCATCCATCAAGTATCACTGAAGGTAAACATCACATTGAAACCCTTATTAAAATATTTATAGTAAGTTGCATGTCTTAGAACAAGGTCCCTGACTTGCCACATGCTTGCCTTTCTGGATAAGGATCACCTCATTTTAGAAACTGCACCAAGTGATAAAACAAAATCAAATAAAACACCATTAGTGCAGTTTCGGTTCGGTTCTCATGTTTTCAAAAAAGCTGCAAATAAAATAGACCTATTGCATGTCTGACAAGCTATTTTTCAGGTGGAATGATTTCATCATCAGAAGATGGTGGTGCTTTTTCTGATCAATTTTCTGATCAAGGAAAATCAATAAAGAAAAGAAAATGTGGCAAATCAACTAAAATGAAAGTAAGCAAGAGACTAATCAAATATTCTCAGAAATACTTGAAAGAATGGGAAACAGAAGAATCTTTCAAAGACTGGCTTATTAAGAGAGAAACTGATGAATTTGCATTTTGTTCTGTTTGTGAGGTAAAGCTTTCTTATAAAGAAGGTAAGGTTGCACTAAATAAACATGCTCAGACAGCTAAACATATAAGCAGGCTGGCTGTAGCAAAGGAAAACCAAGTTTTGTAACCAGCCTTTTTACAACTACCCCTGGAGATATCACTCTGCGCCAGACTGAAGCAAAGCTTGTAACTTTTCTTTTTGAAAATGACATTGCATTGTCAGTAGTTGATGATTTGGTTTCGCTTGTGAAAAGCCTGCCCCACAAAAATGTGATTGAAAAACTGAGACTTGACAAGCAGAAAGCTACGAATTTGATGCGACAAAGTCTAGCACCCTATTTCAAGGACAAGCTAGCTGATGCTTTGAAAGAAAAACCATTTTCGATCATAATCAACGAGACTACCGATATCGGGACAACGAAGCAATTGTGCTGTTTTTTTTTCAACAAAAAGCTTGAGATGGAATTTGACTTTCTGGACTTAATTGAGTGCCCCGATGGCACAGCAGGCACAGTTTTTGCTAAACTCAAGGAATGCTTAGATGGTCTTGTAAGACATGGAGCTCCTGTTCGCAATTTTAAAGGCTTCTGAAGCGACGCAACTAATTTGATGATTGGGCCCTACAACTCTATTGCAAGGCTTATAAAAGAAGCTTATCCATGGGTCTTCATAGTCAAGTGTGCATGTCATTTGATCCACCTCGTTGTATCATATACATGTAAGAAACTTCCCAGAACTTCTGAGGACTTGATTCGAAATATTCACAGCCACTTCAGTCATAGTGCAAAACGAGTGAATTCATTGAAACTAGATATTTATCTGTACATAGCTGCGTCAGAAGGATTCTTGAGCAATGGGATGCTCTGACATTATATTTTACTGAGGCTGTGTTTGATGATCCAACCCATGGAAACGGTTTAGCTCTTGGTGGCTTGAAAAGCCCCTTTCTGAGAATAATGATGATGTTCTTGGACTATGTTTTGGGCATGTTGGCTGACTTCAATACTCTTTTCCAATCACAGCCCCCCCCCCCTTTCCATACTTTGAAATTAGAAACAAAAAGACTTGTTGCAACTCTCTCCAAGAACTTTCTTGAGGTAGAATATGTAAATAGTTTGAAGAATCCACTAGATGTTGATGTAAATGATGACAATTATTATGCAGCTATCCAAAATATTTATTTTGGACTGAATGCCCAGCTCGCTATTTCAGAGCTTGTAGAGCATGACTCTAAGGTGGACCATAATGAACTGATGAAGGCAAAACCTCACAGCAAGAGAATTTTACAAGGAAGCAGCTGCACAGATCAAAACCAGGTTCGTATTTGATGATGATTTGTATGAGATGTCCTATCTTATAGAGCCTTCAAATGCTGCTAAGCTCAATCTTTCTAGCCTTGCACCACTTCTAC
Organism: Artemia franciscana; assembly: GCF_032884065.1. Classification (NCBI taxonomy): domain Eukaryota; kingdom Metazoa; phylum Arthropoda; class Branchiopoda; order Anostraca; family Artemiidae; genus Artemia; species Artemia franciscana. The sequence continues at coordinate 12,292,316 of NC_088878.1, read as the reverse complement.
TTAATCATTTCCCTCCTACATGTCCTAGAGCCGTCATTGACTAGGAATGCCGTGAACAAAGCTCTGTTGATGTTCCAAAGGATCTGTATCAGTCACCAGTAGAATATTGGAGATTCATTTTGTCCATTGTTACCCCAAGTGGTCGACCAAGGTTCGCAAATCTCAGGCACGTTATTTACTTTTTCTTTTCATTGCCTTTCTCGAATGTTGTTGCAGAACGTCTTTTCAGCACTTTAAAAGAGGTGAAGACTGATAAATGAAATAGATTGTTGACGCTGACTTTATCTATGACTTTTTTTGATGTGAGACGTTGGCTCCCTTTTTCTTACAAAAATTGAGAGCTTGAATTGAAAGACGGCTTTCATGTTTGTCGAGCAGCATTAAGACAGGATTTTCTAAAGTTGGATTGGGTTGCTTCCGATAATGTTGATTAGACAAGTAAAAATCGTCTACATTCATATAACCACTTTGATGGGCAAGACCAACACATTTAGGGGGTTATCTCAAAATATCTTCTAAGGCAAACCATCCTTGTATCCATTGCTAATCTTAAGCAGCAACAGATAAAACAAACAACATGCAGACACAAAATTTCACTTTATTTGGTTTGTAAGGAGTGAAACTGGACGCTTGCAATTCGTTCGGAAGAGCCCTATGACTAATCATCCTAGACGGACAAACAAATCATAAAGAGCGACTGTGGTCTAGCCGATTGGCCAGTGAATATGAGAATCACTCCATTGAGAATAAAAATTGAAACCTATAGACCGACAAGAATGAAAAATTATAGTTGTTTCAATTAACGGAAATATATGTTACCAACCAGCTGTGTTCTAATTTTGAGCACAGGCTAAAAATTATCACAGGTTTTTATAATCTCTTGTTTCAAACTGATTTTAAGCTTGTGCCTATTTTGTACAACATCAAGGCCATCTATCATAACTTTTTGTGTGTAACAAACTGAATATAAGAAAGCCGAAAATCGAAGATTCAGTTTTGCCCCCCCCCCCCATATAGTATGGCCCTCTCACCCCTAATTCTTGCTAGAATGGCCAACTGGCAAATATTTCTGGAAAATTATGAATAACGTTAGAGTAAAGCTGAAATCAATATCAAGAAAAAAAATATATTAAGAAAAAAGAAAGATTAAGAGAATAACATTAAGGAGCATTATTAATAAATGTATTAATAATGTATTGTTAATAAATAATACATGATATTGAGAAAAAATTAACTTTTAATATTAAAAAAAAATCGTATCGAAATTTTTTTGGTACTGTGTATTTATCTATCACGAAAAGACTAACCTATCTAGATAGCGCACTTTGTCAAGAATTGAAAATGAGCAGAAATTAACGAAATGAAAAAAAAAAAAAAAAAAAAATACTGCACATTAAATAATCTCGAGCATTCTATTAACGATTCAAAAAGATATTTCAAGAATAATATAATATCATAATGACAAACTGTTCAGAAAGTAAGGAAATATCTATCCTCGTCCAGTATTAACCAAAGTTTTTCTGTTGAAAATTAAGAGTGGAATTGAAACTCGAGACGAACAATATGATCACTTCTCAAGCTTTACTAGATGGAGCTACAAGTTTAGCACAAAAAAAACTGAATGGTAATACTTCAATAATTGATGGGATTATCCACTAAGCGTTTTATTGAAATCACAAAATGTAAGATAGACCGTAGAAACGTTTTTTACACTTTTTTTTTATAATGCAGTGTTTTAAAGTTTTATAGATTTGAATTGATTAATTTGGCACATTTTTTGCGAAATCTGATAAATTCAAGAATAGAATTTTTTGTGGATACGGATATTTCATGATTATTTTGCCGACAAACCCAAAGTGAAGCTGTCTTGATTGTGTAATTACCATTGACTGACATCAGAAAGTAAATTTCTTCGTACCATATTTTATTTTGAAGTTTGTATTATGGTTCATTTGCGGTGGTGATTCTGGCCTCTCTTGTGCTCAGGGATAAATCCCCACCTCCCAAAAACTTGTAGGCCAAATTTAAAAAAAAAATTATTTATTAACAAAATTTTTCATTTGTTTAAATAGCCTCTGCAAAATTTCTAATTATCTGGAAGTCCTGTAAAATACGAAAAGGTTTGAATGCTAAATATCACAAAAAAAAAATGCTAAAAGTAATTAAATTCGGTCTACATTCTTATTCTTATTTTCTACATTCTTCTAAATTCTTATTTTCAAGGAATGGTGGTGAAGATATGTGAATAATGGAAATTTCGGATTCCATTTATTCTTACTTACTCTACCGTATTTTAATAAAAATAAAATTTCTAAAATTACCGAATGGCTATAACTGTTTTGCCTCTAAAATTTTTAAAATTATAAATAAAATGCCACGACAAATAAAACACAACAAATAAATATAAACAATAAAATAAATAAGAGTTTTGTTTTATAATGTGAGTTTGTTTCTTATTTATTTTATTGTTTATATTTATTTGTTGTGTTTTATTTGTCATGGCATTTTATTTATAATGTCTTAAAAAAAAGTCTTGAATTGTTGATTTTTAATTTTCTTCTTTTTTTTCCGCTGAGAAAGGCTCCCGGACGTGGGGCCAAAATATTCGGAGTATTCTTATTTTTGTTAGCTAAAGTGTAGTTTATATATTTTATTTTTGTTCACTGCTTTATAGAAATTAAACCCGTTTTTTCTTCAATCAATTTTTCGTGTTTATCTTTAATTTTTAGAGTGATGTTCCGTGGTGCTGCATATGCAGATGCTTTGCGCTACGATATTTGTATTGCACTGTGGCGAAGAGCAATGGAGCTTCGAATACAAAAGGACACTCTCCTCAATAATGAAGCTATTTTCACTGCTCAAGCTTTGGTCAGATTGTTTGTTGATCTACAGGTTGGATTTTTATGTTTTATATCTCTTGTTATTTATCATTCGTAAAGATTTTATATTTTCCTGGTAGATTTTATATACATCCTGGGTACCAAATGTGGGACGAAGATGTTGAATATGCATTCTTCATCGCTGATAGTTGATCATGAACTAGAGAAACGGCTAAAGGAAATAAGAGCATCTGCGACCGTTGGAGAGTGTATATAGTGATCAAAGTTAGTCTATAATAGCAAAAGTTTCGGTTTTGTGTTGCATTAGATATTTGAAACTGCCACTGTTCTTGAATTATTTTTGGAAGACCAAATGTATTTTATTGATTTATTGTAATGAAAAGTACCTAATTCAGTAGATTAGAATTCAATCAACGTATGCATTGATATGATCATAGGCTAAGGCTTCAAAATGTTAGTGATGTATGTCTACAGTGGAAGAACAAAAGTTTCTGTTTTGATTTGCATTAGATATTTGAAACTGCAGCTGTCCTGAATTGTTGTTTGAAGACCAAAGTGTGCTTTATTGATTTATTGTGATGAAAAGTACCTAATAAAGTAGATTAGAATTCAATCATCCTATTCTACCGATGCGATCCTAGGCTTGATTCCTTTGTTTGCAGTTGCGCATCAGTTGCTTTAATCATTTGAATTCTGTATCTAATTTGTTGTTTTAAGTCCAATTTTAAGTGCTTTATTATGATGAACAGTACCTGATTAAGTAGAATAGGATTCCATCAATAATAACTGAGGATATTGAAAGAGCATTTTTAAGCCCCGTTCTCATGCGTGTCTAGCTAAGCATCTGTGTCTACGCGCGCCAGGCAATATATTCCTGTCAAAACATATCTTGTTCCCATGTAGGCATCAACACCAAATGCCAATTTAATTAATAAATAAAAATCGTTATTTCCTTATGTGAGCATTCGGATTCACAGGCACTGCATATTTGCAGCAACTACTGCAAATACCGCGTTTGCAACATTTTAGAATCGCCGCTAGCTCAAGAGTATACCATATTAGTATACTAGCGATTTACAAGAACCACTGCAAACGCTGCATTTGCAACGACATTTGCATCGTTATTACAACGAGATCAAAAATGCCCCATTACTCTTTTGCAGTTTTAAAGAAAACATTGCTTTAAATCGTCGTATGATCAATCGTAAGTCAATAGTCTATTGTCGAATGGTCTAATTCTGAACTGATCTGGAAATTCAGCAGAAAATTGAACAATTTTGCTAGCTTAACATGCAATTAGAGGGATTGGGCATGTCTAGAAATTCCCAACCGATTTTTCTACTGATAGCGTGACGCCATCTACCGATTATCTACCGAATTTTAGGCACGCCATACCGATTTTCGAAGCACGCGAAGTGGAAACACTGAATCATTTATCTCAGAAAATTTAACGGTCCTATTTATAGGACCGTTATTTATATGGGTAAATCTGCCTGAGACCCTAGACAGGTGTGACTTGCTAAAAAGCTAACAAACAATTATTACTCCAAATTGGACCATGGTTGTTTGTTTTTTACACAGTATCATATATTATATTTAACTGATATCCGTTCTAGTCACTAAGTGTGTATTTTCTCAAAATTTAGAGGCTTTCAAAGGAGTTAGCTTCCGAGTTATTAGCCTTCATAAGTAGATTTACCGTACACAAACATCAAAGTCGTCGAGCTCTTTTAGCCCAAAGTAACTGCAGATCGTGGTCTATCACGATAAAAGACAATCTTTACTGAGTTAGCTTAGTTGTCTATTTATTCAGACAATCGGGCTGATTCGTATACCACTTAACAGAATATTGTGTGTTCGAGCTGTACCATCAGAGAGAGAGTCTAGACTAGAGACTGAAAAACAAGCGTCCCGAGATATACTCTAGTCCAATTCAAGCAGAAGAGTCACTGACACACTTGGTTTGATGAAGTTGTACTCTTTTTCACAATGAGATAGTTGCAGAAGTCATTTATCAATTCACAGGCAACGAGATACTCCGTGACATTCTGGACTATATGAACAATATCCATGAACTATATAACATCGGTCTTACAACTCTTTTGATATCTTCGTGGGGGAGGGGTCATTAGTTTCATTAAAAATACAAAAAGGGAGAAACAAGATGCGAACTCGGAAGACAACTCTGGGTAAGAACGCACTTACTGATCTGCATTTCAGCTTGACGATATTTTAGGGGAAATTCAAGTAGCCAGTGCATCATTTATCCAACCATTTTATCTATCCCCTTTCACACCACCTTTTACAAGGGATGAATAAATAGAATCTTTAGCTTCTTTTTCTTGTGTGACTGTCCACAGATCCGAAGGAATCTTTTTTGAGGGCAGCATTGAACTCCAGGAAGTGTTTCAACAGACCACACTGATGTGCTTGTAACAGCTGCTTACCACAAGAGTTCTATTGGAACAGATTTTTGTTATAGATTTTTTAACGGAAAATTTGACGGATTTTTCGCTCTCAGTCATCGGAATTTTACGGATTTTTGGTCTACCAGAACGGAAAACTTGCCGTCATGAAGTGGAAACACTGGCTCCAATAAAAGGGACACTCACTCCCGCCGTTTATCCCTACCATTTAACAAAACCCTTTTAAACTATAGGTTTTATGACTGTCTACTTTAGTTCTACTGCCGTAGGAATGACGCATGGACGGATAATAGATAGACGTATCTATTAACAAATGAACTAGCCTCCTTTTTATACAATCCTAATAAGGGGGGCTATTAATGCCAGAATTGCCTCTCACTCAATTGGATTATCTGTCTTGGCTTTTTCTACAGTTAGCCCTGACTTGATGCCCACAACTATTCGATTTTAATTCAAAAATCAATGGAGAATGTGCACTTGTTTACCTCTTAGGTAGGACGTGCACTTTGATCACCTATAATTGATTAATTGAGCTCGATCCCTCAAATCCCCAAAAATCGTTGTGTCTCCCCGAAAAAAAATTGGTTCCCCGAAAATCATGGTGTCTCCCCTAGTGACTATCCCTAGCAAATCTTACTTTAGATACCATAATTTTTCACTATTATCTTGTTCGTTAATTTTCGTCTCCTGTGTTACTGTGCATAAAAACCAGACCGGTACAATTTAAACATAGACGGTTCTTCATTGATTCACACAAGTATCATTTTCCTGAATTTAGATTAAACCGTTTCCAATGCAGTATTCCAAATTCTATATGACCCTTACAATTCCATCAATCGTGGTCAAACAACCTTAACAAGAATTATACTACAGTTGTTTAACGGAACGATCGGTTGGATTTTGGGTTTTGAAATTGAACTTCTAAAGAAGGACAATTTTTTTGAAGTCGAATCGTAAGTTTAAATTCTGTTTTCTTTTGCTATTTTTGGTTTTAGACATTCTGTATTAATATTTAATACTTAATGATTGAACGCATGATGTATTAAAGGAATTGATCTTTTTGCCAGTAATTCTTACCGTTTGAATTTTTGTTCCATTTATTTTGTAAAAATTCAGTTCTTTTCTTTTTTATCTGAGAATCGTATTTGTCATACCACCTTTTATCCTCAAACGTATTCACCTCAGAATTATTATTCTAGTTCCCTTACCCGTGTAATATTTTCATTGGGCATAATATTTTAAACTGCAGTTTTAGGATTCTTTTACGTTCTTGCAACTCTGGAACAGTCTTATATATGCTATACTTGCAATCGCAATTGCAATCTAATATTTTTATAATGCAAGGAACGACATTAATTGCCAAAATGTATTGAATGCATTTTTTATACATTTAGCCTTTAATATACTATAAGGAGGCTAAAGTTTAATCTAATTCAATACAAAATTGAAAAAATAAAATTCTTTTTACAATAAATAAAATTGAAGAAGTGAGATTTGAATTGTTTAATCAGTATTTTTCATTTCAGTTCTGCAATAACAGGAAAAGACAATACTTGTAATATAATTTGCTTTCAGTGAAGCGGCAATGACTAAATATTTGAAATATAATAATGTCAACAAATGAAAAGCCAATCAGTTCAAAATTTGGTTTTACTTTAATTTCATTTTCAATTTCCAATGTTGTAATAAGTGCCATATCAAACAGTTCGTGGTAACGAACTGTAGTAAGGAGCGACCAGGCTCAATAGTAACCGAAACTCTAAGAAAGGGAATTTTGATACCAATAGTTACATCAAAAGAATGGAATTTTAATACTGATTTTAAATATATAAGTTTTCATCGAGATTAGTCTTACCCATCAAAAGTTAAGAGCCTGAGAAAATTTGCCTCATTTTAGAAAATAGGGAACACCCCCTAAAAGTCATATGATCTTAACGAAAATCACACCATCATATTCAGCGTATCAGAGAACCTGATTGTAGAAGTTTCAAGCCTCTATCTACAAACATGTAGAATTTCGAATTTTTTGCCAGAAGACAAATCACGGATGCGTGTTTATTTTTGTTTATTTGTTTTTTTTTTTTTTAATGTTTTTTTTTCCCAGGGGTGATCGTATTTACTCAGTGGTCCTAGAATGTCGCGAAAGGGCTCATTCTAAAGGAAATAAAAGTTCTAGTGCCCTTTTAAAGTGACCGAAAAAATTGGAGGGCACCTAGGCCCCCTCCTACGCTCATTTTCTGCCCAAAGTCGCCGGATAAAAATTCTGAGATAGCCATTTTATTCATCATAGTCAAAAAACCCAATAACTATTTCTTTGGGGACGACTTACTCCCCCGCAGTCCCCATGGGAGGGGCTGCAAGTTACAAACTTTGACCTGTGTTTACATATAGTAATGAATACTGGGAAGTGTACAGACGTTTTCAGGGGGATTTTTTTTTGGTTTGGGGAGGGGGATATTTGATGGGGGAGGGTTACCGGGGAGTATCTTTCCATGGAGGAGCTTCTCATGGGGGAAGAGACTTTCAATGGAGGGGGCTCAGGATTTTCTAGCATTATTTAAAAAAAAAACAATGAAAAAATAAATACGAAAAGTTTTTTCTACTGAAAGTGAGAAGCAGCATAAGAACTCAAGACGAACAGAAATTATTACGCATATGAGGGGTTTACCACATCGTAATACCTCGCTCTTTACGCTAAAGTATTTTTAGTAATTTCAATTATTTATTCTACGGCCTTTGTGATTCAGGGGTCATTCTTAAGGAACTGGGACAAAATTTAAGCTTTAATGTAAAGAGCGAGGTATCGACGAGGGGTGTCCCCCTCATATACGCAATAAAAACATACTAATATAGAAGTTCGCTACGTAATTTAATTCGTAAGTTACGTTTATTTTTTACTTATGAAAACGTTCGTAAAAAATTATAAGTTATAGTTGCCTTTTTATGTAATCAAAAAATTGGAGGGCAACTAGACCTCCTCCCTCACTCCTTTTTTCTCAAAATCTTCCGATTAAAACTATGAAAAAGGCATTTAGCCCCAAAAAATTAAAATGTAAATTTTGTTTCAATTATATATGTGCGGAGAGCCAAGATCAAACCATGCATTAGGCCTAATTCAAAAACGTCCAGAAATTAAACAAAAAAAAACAAGATTTTTTAAATGAAAGTAAGCAGCGACATTAAAACTTAAAACGAACAGAAATTACTCCGTATTTGAAAGGGGCTTTGCCTCCTCAACGCTCCGCTCTTTACGCTAGAGTTTTTTACTGTTTTAAATTGTAGAGTTAAGAAAAAGAGTCAAACTTTAGCGTAAAGAGCGGGGCGTCTCCAATCCCTTTGGACTTAAAAAAAACTAGAACTCTCAATATCTGATATAGTGAACACACTCCGAAGTTTCCTTGACCTTGAGGTGGAGGTGTTGATTTGAAAAGGGCAATCCCCCTCCTGCACGGAATAAATTCTGCTCATTTTGGAGTTTAATGGTATTCTTTACTTTCATAATAATAGCGTAAACCAGAAATACACTCAGAAATCATAAGGGAGTAGATATCAACTTCACATTTTTAGTTTTGTTGACGAGCAATTCTGATTTTCCCCTTCTCTTCACCACTTAATTAGTTGCAAATCATTTTTTCTTATTCTTAGACGTTTCTGTTCTTTTCTGGCTTTTGACCACATTGAGCATGCCTCGTTTGACGTATCTAAAGATATTAGCGGTCTTTTCTTATCTTTCCTAGTCGTTTTTCGGTGACCTGTGTTTACCCCCCTCCCCCTCGGGGAATACACCCCGTGAAAAATACCCCCTCCCCAAGAAATATCAATAAACCTCCCCACCAATAAAGCTCACGCAGCTCGTTGGTCTCCAATCCCTTTGGACTGAAGACTAGAACTCTCATTTTCTGATCTAATGAGCACACTTTTGTGCTCATGGACTTAAAAAAAGGACTAGAACTCGATGTAATGAGCACACTTCGAAGTTTCTTTGATCTTGAGGTGGAGGTGTGGATAAAAAAAGGGGCAATCCACCTCCTGTATGGAATACATTCTGCTCATTTTGGGGTCTAATGTTATTCTCTACTTTCATAATAACAGCGTGGACCAGAAAAATACCTAAAAATCATAAGGAAGTAGATATCAATTTCGGTGCGTTTTTAAAGCATTTTGATGCGTTTTAAAAAGTTTATTTTGTGCCTCTCCCCCCCCCCCCGAAAAAAACATTACTGGAAACCCTTTTTTTCTGTTTTTTTTTTTAAACTTTTCAGGATAAGATTACCGATATTATTTTAAAAACAATCATAAATTAAAGTCTTTTTCAAAAAAAAGTGTACAAGAAACATTTTTCACCTGAGATCGTCCGCAAGAAAGTTTCTGGGTAGAATTTTCAGCTAGAATGGAATTGTCTTGGGGGGATTTACCTGGAGTGGTGGTGGCTTTACGTGAAAATCGCTTTCCACGATGGAGTTTTTCCGCGGGGGAAGGAATTTTTCATGGAGAAGAGCCAAATTGCTCGGTATTATTTGAGAACGATTAGAAATAAAAGTTTTAAAAGTTTTTTAAAAAAAGGTTTTTTTTTTAGTTGAAAGTAGGCTAAGGAGCACCACCAAAACTTAATATGGACAGAAACTTTTATGTATACTTTGTTATAGTTTAGTATAGTATTGCTTAGTTAGTATAATTTGGTATGCAGTATACGTATGCTTTAGTATACGTATACCTTTAATTAATCATCAGTTTTGACTTTTGTCCCAATTCTTTAAGAGCAAATCCTGAAACAGAATATCGGTTTAATAAAAATAATAAGCCTTTTTTTAAAATTTCTAATCATTGGTTATGAAAGAGAGACGGTGGATGCAGAGTGAGGACAGGGGATGGTGCCTGAAACAACCTTGAGGGAGCTGGATTTTCAGGCATGATCTAATTAACAATCAAAAATTAAAATTTAGAAATACAAGTTTTTTCAACTGAAAGTACAGAAAAGAAAAAGACAAAAAATTAGTCCATATATGAGTGGCGCTGCACCCTTCCAAATCCCTTGCTCTTTAAACTAAAGTCTATATTGGTTTGACAAAGCATTTATTCTAATTAAGCGACCCTAATATTTGTGAAGTCTTTCTTGGAGAATTAAGAGAAAAGTCAAAATTTAGCGTAAAGAAAGAGGAATTTAAGAGGGGGAAGCCCCCCCCATATATGGAAAATTTTTATTTATTTAAAGTTTTAGTATGGGTCCTTACTTTTAGTTAAAAAGCCTGTTTTTCTTTTAAAGTTTCAATAAATTGTTAATTTCATAAAAGGGTTGCTTCATTGAATATTAAAAATGTTTTAGTAACAACTTTGTATCACTTTGTATTTTTCGAGTAACAACTTTGTATAACAAGTGAAACACAAGGTTCGTTAAATTAGAGTAAGAAGCTTTTTAAAAATTCTAAATAACGTTAGCGTGAAAAGCGAGGTACTGTGGAGGGGTATCCCCCTCATGTTTCTAGGTGTTTACCCCCCCCCCCTAGGAAAACATTCCCGAAAAATATCCCACCCCGCCGCAGAAAATAAGGCCTTCCTAATTTGAGAATTTTATTTGAGCTTTTTTTTTATGGGGGGAAAGAATTTTGGTACTTGTGTATTATGCGCCACTCAGTCAAGTTTACACTGTGTCAAATTCGAAAACAAGCCGTTGTCTTTACTTGTTTCTTTCAGCTTAGCGCGAGACAAGACAAAGACAAGTGACAGAATAGATGGGAAATATATAATTTGGGCTATATATTTGCACATAAGTGGGGGGGCGGGGGTAAAGTATTTGGACAGTTTGAAGTCAGAAGACAATTCTTACTTCATAACATTCAGAATAATTGTACCTAACAAAAATTAATATTAAAAATATTTTAATAACAACTTTGTATCCTAATCCTTTACGAACAACAAGTGAAACACAGGGTTCGTTAAATTAGAATAAGAAGCTTTTTAAAAATTCTAAATAACGTTAGCGTGAAGAGCAAGGTATTGTGGAGGGAGTATCCTCCTCATTTTCTAGGTGTTTATCCCCCCTGCAGGAAACACCCCTGGAAATATCCCCCCCGCCTCAGAAAATAAGGCCTTCCGAATTTGGGATATTTATTTGAGTTTTTTTTTTCGTGGGGGGAAAGAATTGTAGTACTTGTTTATTATGCGCCACTCAGTCAAGTTTACGCTGAGTTAAACTCGAGAACAAGCCCCTGTCTTCATTTGTTTATTTCAGCTTAGCGCGAGACAACACAAAGACAAGTGACAGAATTGATTGGAAGTATACAATTTGGGCTATATATCTACACATAAGGGGGGGGGGTAAATTACTTGGACAGTTTAAAGTCAGAAAACAATTCTTATTTAATAACATTCAGAATAATTTTACCTAACAAATTTTGCATGCATTCTCGCTATACTTTACCCCTCCCGCCTCTAATGTGCAAGTATATAGCCTAAATTTGTCAATGGCTTCATGCCGTTTGGTGGTGCGATAAGTAGTTAGTAGTATTAGTATTAGTAGCAGTAGCACAGAGGCACCATTTGGGCCAAATCTTGGGGTGGGCATGGGGCATTTGACAGAACTTGAGACTTTTATTATGAATCTAACCTACTTTCAAAGTTTACAATGATTAATAGCAAATAGCGTAATTACCTCAAGGGTCGTCAGGTAATTACGCTCTTTGGCTAATAGGCGTGCAGTTAGTTCAAATCATTTGAACAGAATGGATTATGTTGGACATAATGTATAATTAAGGCCGGAAAAGGGCCCTTTGTGGTGGAAGCTTGGACCCCCTGGAAAATCTGGGGTGGGCATTTGCCCACCCCTGACCCCCCCCCCAAATGCCGCCTCTGCAGTAGCATTGAATATTACAGATATTTTAATAGCAAATACTAGATAATTGAAAACATCAGTACCGGCCCAGAACTTACGGCTTCTGCCAATTTTTCATCTGGAGATGTTCCCGTGGAATTATCTGGGGGCTATTTTCCGCGTGTTTTGATTTCTAGGAAATAATTTCCACGGAAGAGGACATTTCTGGAATGATCGAGAAATCGATTAGAGACTAGAGTCTTATCCAAATGAAAGAATGCTAAGGAGAAATTTCAAGCTGAATCGACCGCAAGTAATTTTACAGGCAGGGGGATTCTCAGTGAGGATGGAATTGTCTGGAGGGAATTTGACAGGGAAAAAGTTTACTCTGCGCTGGATGAATTTTCACCGAAGGAGATTTCCGTGAGGGGGATAGTTGCCCCTTCCATATAGGAAAGGTGTCCCCTCCTTAATACCTTGCTCTTTACGCTAAAATTTGACTTTTTATCCCAATTTTTTCAGAGCGTTTACTGAAAAACGGGGGCTTTTTAATTACAATAGTCATCTTTTTTAAAAGTGTTAGCGGCTTTAACGTAAACAGTAACGTAGTGAGGAGGGGGCAGCTCTTCATATAAGGAATAAATCTTCCAAAATTAATTTGCATGCACTTTTCATATTCAACTTTTCCTGCACGGTAAGCCAAATTCGAACCTGCATTAGTTAAAAAAAGTTCAGATTTTAAATACAAAAAACAAGTTTTTTTTATTGAAAGTAAGGAGCAACATTAAAACTTGAACGGACAGAAATATACTTACTACTTTGTGGCTCACTTACACTTTCAGTATATGAAAAGGGGCTATTCCTTTCTCAACGCCTCATTCTTTACGCTAAATTTTTTATTGTTTTAAAAAGTAAATTGTGACAAAGAGTTAAAATTTTAGTGTAAAGAGCGAGGCGTTGAGGAGGGAACAGCACCTTTCACATACGGACTAATTTCTGTTCGTTTTAAGTTTCAGTGTTGCTCCTTACTTTCAGTTCAAAAACTTGTCTTTTTCATTTACTATTACTACTAATAATAATAATAATAACTCACCGCAGCACCAAGCCGCCTGAGGCCATCACAACTACGCACGCTCCTCCTCCATCCTAATCAATTCAAGCCCTTCCCCTTTACACCCTCCCAGGAAGCTCCCATTTCCTTTGAATCTTTATTTATGACATCCTCTCACCCCAGACGAGGACGACCTGGTTTCCATCTAGCCCCAGACGGATGGCCAAAAAGGACAATCTTTGGCAATATGTCATCCTTCATCCCCAGAACAGGGCTTCGTCATCTCAACCTTTCTTTCATTATAGTCCTAGAAAGTGGGATTGAACCACATTTTTCTTACAACCCACTGTTTGAAATACAGTCCCTCCAAAATATTTTTCATTTAATTCATAAAAAAGCCTATGGCCTATTGCTTACACATAGTATTTGTTATTGGAAAGTAAACTGGCATTTTTCTGCAGACATATTTTCTCTTGGGGAATTTTCAGAGGTGGGATGTAGGGGATACCCCTCTTAAATACTTGGCTCTTTACGCTAAAGTATGATTTTGTATCCAAATCCTTTACAAAAATAAGTGAAACAGAATGTTCGTTAGATTAGAATAAGAGGACTTCTGGAATATTCCAAATAACGTTAGCGTGAAGAGCGAGGTATTTTGGAGGGTTATCCTCCCCACATCGTAATAATCTCTGTTCGTTTAAGCTTTAATGTTGATCCTTACTTTTAGTTGAAAAAAGCTGTGCTTTTTTTTAATCACTCAAAGGCACAAACAATTCTCAGGGGAAAACCAAGAAATACCGCTGATTCCAAGCTTTGGATGCGTGACCTAATTGCAAATAGGCAGCTAGATTGCCTCTGCATCGCCTTTGTCAAGGTAGTGTTAATGAGCTATGTAAGGGTGGAATATAACGTAAATTATGCAAATAAGGTAAGAAATTTTCCATGGGCTCTGACCATTACTGATATGAGGAATGTATTTAATTTCCAAAGCATAGTTATGCTAATTTCAATTTTAGCTTAAAGCCCAGGAGGTTGGGGCGAGAATTCCTCCTTTATTTAAATTAAACTGAAAAGAGTGTTATAAACGAAAATAAATTAATATGTTTTTAAATGAATGTAAAAAAGCAACATGAAACTGAAATTATTCTACACAAAAGTAGGAATGCCCCCCCCCCTATTCCCACACTCTTCACGGTAAAGAGGCTTTTTTCTCTTAGTACTTCAAGAATGGATGCTCTTGCAGAAGAAAAATATGATAAAATGCTGAAAAATTAAAACAATTAATTAAACAGCTTCGAGAATGACATAGGTTATATTTTATCGTTTGATTTAAATAATCAAATTTTCAGTTCAAAAGTTTTGAAAAGCAATACCATATTACCTATTTTAGGTAATATTTATTACCTATTTTAGCAATACCCTATTTTAGAGGCAGTTCAAAAAAGGTGACTATGAATCTTCAAATATTATCTTCCATGAGGGTAAAGCGCCTTACATTTCCCTTTTTCGGAGAGCAAATCTTGTCACCCTTTCCTTAAGGAAAGGAGAGGACAAATTTCCTTGCATTTTGCCCACAATGCCGTACCTAACCCTTGTACTACTTCTCTTTTCCCTAGTTATCATTTACCCTCCCCCCGGACTCACCCTCTAAGTTTTGCTTCAAGGAAAACCCCCCTTTTTGCCCCAATAGGAGTTTCCACTGAAAGATATAGAAGAACGTTCATCCTCACAGAGTTGAATTTTTAAATCAATGCCCCACCCCCCTCCCTTCTCACTCTACTTTTATCTTGGAGTCTTAGTGTTTATTTTCAATTGCGTACTTTGTAATGCTTGCTAGATAGACTTTTGTTTAATTTTGTTTTGCCTGTTTTAACTTTACGAGTTTTTATCGTTTGACTTTTTATTGATTGCAATTCTATAATTTTGTCCTGACACTATAGTACGAATTCGGCCTTTTTGGGCTTTTGATAGCCGAGTTTTTTTTTAAATAAAATTATATCTTATCTTATTATATAGGATAGTTTCTTTTCGTTGTAAGCTTTAATGCTGAAGCTCTCTTCGTTATAACTTTTACCAGAACATATTTTTTTAATTAAATTTTTAAAAGAACCATTGAAATTGCTATGCGAAATGATTAATTTCACATAGAATACCGTAAGCAATTCTCTAAACGTTATGTATTTATTATGAACGGTTTAAAAATAAGAAATTACTACTGTGGAGAAGTAAGCAGCAGCTTATTTCGGGGGAACACTTGAAAGAATAAAAAAGTAGGTGAATTAAATGAAAGGCGCAGGCAAATTTAAGATGTGTTTTTAAAAATCTCTAAATGTTTTGAAAAGGGTAAGGACCTGAAAGTTTCCTCTGCATCCATACTCTATCCACCTTGATTCCATTATTTTCAAATTGTACCCCGTTAAATCCATAGTCCATTTTCAATGGATATCAATTGTCAATACAGAACGGGCCATTTCGTAGTCTGGTAAAAGATTTAAGAAAATATGTGCAAATTGTAAATATATTTTGGTTTGGGGGAGGGTTAGAAGTACCAATGTTCGTGGGTATATAGTCTACCCTAATTCCTTACCCTTCAAATAATACTAATTCGAACTCCTAGTCCATTTCCTGTCTAAAGGTAAGTTTAAAGAACCGATTTTCTCCCAATACCATGAAAGATACGGGAAAATGCATTGGAAACGATAAAAGTACCTAGGCTTAGGGGGGACTACTCTCTGCATGTAGGCCCAACTTTATTCCTTACTCTTAGAATTGTAGTCCTTCAAACTCTTGCTCAGCTTCCAAAGGCAACAATTTCCCATCCCATTACTTCCAATATCTTGAAAGACATTTTAAAGTATGCAGAAAATTGTAAATATCTTGAGACTGTGGGTAGAGGACAGGATGTAGAGGCTCTCTCTGCTTGCTTACGCGGTTCACCCTAATTTGGTATCCTCAAAGTGGGCTTATTCAAACACTCAGTCCATTTCCAAAGTAACCGTATTTTTCTATAGAAGAGTTTAAAGAACCAATTTTTTCATGTCTTGAAGGATGAATATATGTTGAAAACATTTGAGAAATCTTTAACATCCTTCGATTTTGGGGGAAGGGTGGAACCCAAAGGCCATGCTGCACAGTCGGTCTACCTTTTGTAAGTAGGTAATTCACCCTGATTCTGTATTTTTCAAATTGGTCTATTTCCAAAAGGAACCCTTTTTATTGTGTACAGAAGAGTTTTGTAGAGTCAATTATTTTCTAGTGCCATGAAAAATGGAAAGTATGCCGATCTTTTTTTAAATATCTTTATATACGGGGGTGAAGACCAGGGCCAAAAAACTTCTGACATATACATACTTAGTTTATCATTGATATTTTGCATTCTAAAATTCTTAGTCCATTTCAAAACGAAAGCGTTTCCTGTCAATAGAAGAGTTTAAAGAACCAATTATTTTGATAGTCTTATATTCGCTTGTCCGACATTGAGGGATTTGAGACCATATTTCCTGAACGGAAGAATATAAGCTCTGTTCAATAATGAGTTAGACTATACACTATCGTTTCCGTGTGCACTTTGATGGCTAAAATGACATAATGAATATAGATCTAAGTAGAGACTCCGTTCTTAGAGTGCCAGTAGGAAATGATTGATGTGATAAAATGAAAGAGCATTTATTAATGGTCTGTAAATAATTGGCTAAAGAGTAATGGAAGTAAGGTGAAAAATATTTCTAACACCTTGGATCTTTCACCCCGGTGGCTTAAATATAACTGAGTCTTTTTTCTTTTTCTAGCTTCATCTCTCCTAGTAGGCTATATTACTTTGTTTGTGGTACTATGTATGCACTTACATTTTTATAGTTGAAAGTTAACAAAATACATCCAAACCAAATATGTCCGAACTAAAGAATGTCCAAGCCAAATAAATGTATTCATCGTGTCCACACAAGAAAACATTGATATATCCACTTATATTAAGAATAAATGAGGATGTTGGGTAGCGAGAAAATGAATCAGGTAGAAAGCTTTACTTCCCTGGGTAGCATTATCAAACATGTCATTGTAACGAATTGTAAGTGAGGAGTGATTTGACTCAATAGTAACCGAAACTCTAAAAAACAGAATTCTGATGTCAATATATCTATATATATATATATATATATATATATATATATATATATATATATATATATATATATATATATACTAGCTGTTGGGGTGGCGCTTCGCGCCACCCCAACACCTAGTTGGTGGGGGCGCTTCGCGCCCCCCCCAAGCCCCCCCGCGCGCGTAAGTCGTTACGCGCCATAATAGTTACGCGCCATTGTAGTTGTGTCCCTATGTCCCACCTGTGAATATAGATCCCCGTTGTAGTTGTGTCCCTGTGTCCCGGTCGTCATTTATATTCCCTGTGTCCCGGGTCCCGGTCATCATTTGTATCCCGGTGTCCCGGTCTGTATATACATTCGTTTTTTAGTTTTGTTTTTCTCCTTTATTTTTTTCCTTTTTTTTTCTTTTTTAGCTTATTTAGATTTTTAGATTTTTTAGTTTTTTTTATTAGTTTTTAGTTTTTATTTCTTTTTAGTTTTTTTGTCCCGGTCGTCATTTATATCCCCCTGTTTCCCCCGGTGTCCTCGTTGTAGTTGTGTCCCTGTGTCCCGGTCGTTATTTATATTCCCTGTGTCCCGGTCGTCATTTGTATCCCGGTGTACCGGTCTGTATATACATTCGTTTTTTAGTTTTGTTTTTCTCCTTTATTTTTTTCCTTTTTTTTTCTTTTTTAGTTTATTTAGATTTTTAGTTCTTTTAGTTTTTACCTTTTTTAGTTTTTTTTTAGTTTTTAGTTTTTTTAGTTTTTTTCCTTTTTTTAGTTTTTTTAGTTTTTTAGCTTTTTTATTTTTTTTATTAGTTTTTAGTTTTTTTGTAGTTTTTGCCTTTTTTTTAGTTTTTTTAGTTTTTTAGCTTTTTTATTAATTTTTAGTTTTTTTTGTAGTTTTTGCCTTTTTTTAGTTTTTTCAGTTTTGACGTCACCTGATCCAGTTTTTTCAGGTGACGTCACCTGATCCACGATCCACAGATCCACAGACAACTTATTTTTATATATATAGATAGTTTTTTTTTTTTACTTATGTCCTGGTCGTCATTTATACTCCCTGTGTCCCGGTGCTTTGTTGATTGCTAATCGAACATTCCTTTTGTCCTGGTCGCTTTCTCTTTGAGTGTCGTCATTTATTAGTTTTTTCCTTTTTTTTTAGTTTTTTATTGGTTTTTACCTTTATTTTAGCTTATTTTTCAGTTTTTTCCTTTTTTTTAGTTTTTTTTTATTTTTTATTTTTTTTAGTTTTTTACCTTTTTTTAGTTTTTTTAGTTTTTTTAGTTTTTTAGCTTTTTTACTTTTTTTATTAGTTTTTAGTTTTTTTTTGTAGTTTTTGCCTTTTTTTAGTTTTTTCAGTTTTTTTTTTAGTTTTTTATTGGTTTTTACCTTTATAGTTTTTTTAGTTTTTTAGCTTTTTTATTTTTTTATTAGTTTTTAGTTTTTTTTGTAGTTTTTGCCTTTTTTTAGTTTTTTCAGTTTTGACGTCACCTAATCCAGTTTTTTCAGGTGACGTCACCTGACACATCCATCCATCCATCCACAGACAGACAACTTATTTTTAAATATATAGAAGATATATATATATATATATATATATATGTATATATATGTATATATATATATATATATATATATATATATATATATATATATATATATATATATATATATATATATATACATATATATATATATATATATATATATATATATATATATATATATATATATATATATATATATATATATATATATATATATATATATATATATTACCAGGTATTTGAGATTTTTTATCACCAGGTGTCTGAGATTTTTATCACCAGGTGTCTGAGATAAAAAAAAAAAAAGGAGAAAGTAAAGGATGGTACGATTATTAACTCAACAAAAAGCTTTCTAATATTTTATTATTTATTCTTTTTTCTTCTCGTTCACTGTCTACAACTGAATAATTGTGTTGCGAGAGCAACACTTTAGTTTTGTCGATTTATATATATATATATATATATATATATATATATATATATATATATATATATATATATATATATATATATATATATATATATACTAGCTGTTGGGGTGGCGCTTCGCGCCCCCCTCCCGTGCGTAAGTTGTTACGTGCCATATTAGTTACGCGCCATTGTAGTTGTGTCCCTGTATCCCACCTGTGAATATATATATATATATATATATATATATATATATATATATATATATATATATATATATATATATATATATATATATATATATATATATATATATATATATATATATATATATATATATATATATGTATATATATATATATATATATATATATATATTTATATATATATATATACATATATATATATATATATATATATATATATATATATATATATATATATATATATATATATATATATATATATATTTAACTACGTAAAACTTGCGAATATATAACATTCTTGGCTGTCCCATTGTCTGTGCATATAAATAGATTGTCAGGTTTACCGACTCTTGAACATGCAACTTATAATTGTCCATGGGAAAAACAATCTGTATTCAGATCTAAACCTCATTATTCTAATGATTGCCCTTGAGCTTTATTGATGGTGATTGCTAATCGAACATTCCCTGTGTCCCCGTCGTCATTTATATATCCCTCTGTGCCCCCCGGCGTCCCCGTTGTTGTTGTTTCCCTGTGTCCTGGTCCTCATTTGTGTCCCGGTGTCCCAGTCTGTAATTTCTCTTTGAGTGTCGCGGTCGTCATTTATATTCCCTGTGTCCCGGTGTCCCGGTCGTCATTTTTGTCCCGGTCGTCATTTGTGTCCCCGGTGTCCCGGTCTGTAATTTCTCTTTGAGTGTCATGGTCGTCATTTATATTCCCTGTGTCCCGGTCGTCATTTGTGTCCCGGTGCTTTGTTGATGGTGATTGCTAATCGAACATTCCTTGTGTCCCGGTCGCTTTCTCTTTGAATGTCCCGGTCGTCATTTATATTCCCTATGTCCCGGTTTCCCGGTCGTCATTTGTGTCCCGATGTCCCGGTCTGTAATTTCGTCAGTCGACAAACATGACGTCAGTCGACACACAGACGTGACGTCACTCGACAGACACACAGACAACTTATTTTTATATACATAGATGTCCCGGTGTCCCGGTCGTCATTTGTGCCCCGATGTCCCGGTCTGTAATTTCGTCAGTCGATAAACATGACGTCAGTCGACACACAAACATGACGTCACTCGGCAGACACACAGAAAACTTATTTTTATATATATAGCGGTGTCCCGGTCGTCATTTGTGTCCCAATGTTCCCGGTCTGTAATTTCCGTCAGTCGACAAACATGACGTCAGTCGACACACAAACATGACGTCAGTAGACAGACACACAGACAAACAACTTATTTTTATATATATACTAGCTGTTGGGGTGGCGCTTCGCGCCACCCCAACACCTAGTTGGTGGGGGCGCTTCGCGCCCCCCCCCCAAGCCCCCCCGCGCGCGTAAGTCGTTACGCGCCATATTAGTTACGCGCCATTGTAGTTGTGTCCCTATGTCCCACCTGTGAATATAGATATATATATATATATATATATATATATATATATATATATATATATATATATATATATATATATATATATATATATATATATATATATATATATGTTTTTAACTACGTAAAACTTGCGAATATACAACATTCTTTGCTGTCCCATTGCCTGTGCATATAAATAGATTTTCAGGTTTACCGACTCTTGAACATGCAACATATAATGGTCCATGGGAAAACAATCCGTATTCAGATCTATACCTCATGATTCTTATGATTGCCCTTGAGCTTTGTTGATGATGATTGCTAATCGACCATTCCCTGAGTCGCCATCGTCATTTATATATCCCCCTGTGAACCCCGGCGTCCCCTTTGTAGTTATGTCCCTGTGTCCCGGTCGTCATTTATATTCCCTGTGTCCCGGTCGTCATTTGTGTCCCGGTGTTCCAGTCTGTGATTTCTCTTTGAGTGTCCCGGGCGTCATTTATATTCCTTGTGTCCCGGTGTCCCGGTCGTCATTTATATCCCCCTGTGCCCCCCGGCGTCCCCATTGTAGTTGTGTCCCTGTGTCCCGGTCGTCATTTATATTCCCTGTGTCCCGGTCGTCATTTGTATCCCGGTGTCCCGGTCTGTATATACATTCGTTTTTTAGTTTTGTTTTTCTCCTTTATTTTTTTCCTTTTTTCTTTTTTTTCTTTTTTAGTTTATTTAGATTTTTATATTTTTTAGTTTTTTTATTAGTTTTTAGTTTTTTTGTAGTTTTTACCATTTTTTTTAGTTTTTTTAGTTTTTTTTTTTTGCTTATGTCCTGGTCGTCATTTATACTCCCTGTGTCCCGGTCGTCATTTGTGTCTCGGTGCTTTGTTGATTGCTAATTTATATTATATTTATATTTATATTTTTTATATTTATTAATATTTTTTTTAGTTTTCTTTTTCTCTTATTTTTCAGTTTTTTCCTTTTTTTTAGTTTTTTCTTTTTTAGTTTTTAGTTTTTTTTTGTTTTTTACCTTTTTTTAGTTTTTTTAGTTTTTTTAGTTTTTTAGCTTTTTTAGTTTTTTTATTAGTTTTTAGTTTTTTTTTTAGTTTTTGCCTTTTTTTAGTTTTTTCAGTTTTTTTAGTTTTTAGTTTTTTACCTTTTTTTAGTTTTTTTTAGTTTTTTAGCTTTTTTAGTTTTTTTTCTTTTTAGTTTTTTTTTGTAGTTTTTACCTTTTTTAGTTTTTTTTCTTCTTTTGTATTAGTGTGAAATAATTCAGACGTCATATGCGGACAAACACGACGTCACTCGACAGACAGACAGACAGACATAACCCACAAACAACTTATTTTTATATATATTTATTCATATTTTTTTAGTTTTCTTTTTCTCTTTTATTTTTCAGTTTTTTCCTTTTTTTTAGTTTTTTTCTTTTTTAGTTTTTATTTTTTTTAGTTTTTACCTTTTTTTAGTTTTTTTAATTTTTTTAGTTTTTTAGCTTTTTTAGTTTTTTTATTAGTTTTTATTTTTTTTGTAGTTTTTGCCTTTTTTTATTTTTTTCAGTTTTTTTTAGTTATTAGATTTTTACCTTTTTTTTATTTTTTTTTTAGTTTTTTAGCTTTTTTAGTTTTTTTTTTCTTTTTAGTTTTTTTTGTAGTTTTTACCTTTTTTAGTTTTTTTCTTCTTTTGTATTAGTGTGAAATAATTCAGACGTCATATGCGGACAAACATGACGTCACCTGATCCACAGATCCACAGATCCACACACAGACAACTTATTTTTATATATATAGATAGATAGATATATTGACATATAAAAAAGACCAAACTATTATGCTGATTCCAAAACTTTAAGATATTCAGCATATTAGAGAGTCCGTAGAAGTTTCAAGCTCCTATAGACAAAAATGAGGACTTAATAACGGATGCGTGTTTATTTGTTGTTTTGTTTTTTCTTCTCAAGGGGTGATCATATTAAAACAATGGTTTTAAAGGTCGGGAAAGGATTTGTTGATAGATGAATCTATCTATCATCCGTCCATACGTCATTCCTAGAGAAGAACTAAGAAGTATAGTCATAGAACTAAGGGATGATATATTGGATTGATTTTGGGTAGGATAGCACAAGGGCCGTTGATTTTGAATGAAAAGTATTTATAATGAATTTTGAGACTTTAGTATAAAGAACGAGGATTGAGGAAGGGGCATCCCCCTCCTACGCAAAATAAATTTTAGTCCTGATCCTTACTTTCAGTTGAAAACGATGTGTTTTTTTAAATTTAATTTAGTGAAGACACTGTCTCCGCATATCTGAGTGAGAAAAACCTAACCTATTTTGCGTAGATAATTTTCTTAAAATGTTAGAGTTGAAACTAAATTTCTGTTTGTTTATTTTTTAGATGGGACGAATATCCCAAAAATAAGGACAGATCTAAACAAAATCTTAACATTGCACTTCCTATATTCGAAAACCCTTATCCATGGGTTTTCCAAACACTAAAGTAAAATCTGCTGAACTCCTTTGGAATTAAGTGTCTCCATTTTTTTGTTCATGGGTCATCATGTCAAGAAAGGTTGTCATATAAACTTGAGTTAGAAATTAGCAGAAACTAAATTCGACTTATTTTGGAGCAAAAAATTAAGTATATCCTTAGCCCCTTTACCTAAGGTGAATCATCCCCTCCATGTTCTTGCATACTCGTGTATTAATTTGGCCGAAGCCAAAAATAAGAAACATGATCAATTATTTATTCAAAAGCAAATTCATAGTCCAAAGGACTGAGCTGTTGAAGGGACTGAGGAGGTGAGTGGTTGAAGGTTGCGAAGGCCCACACACTTGACAAGAAAGCCACACACCTTTTACCTAGTCAAGACATCAACAAATGTCAAGTATTTTTGAAAAATCCTGAAACCTACGGGATTGGCATAACTGTTTAACTCCTTCTCTTGTATCATAACTGTTGATGCTAAAATTCCTCTTTGCAATATTTCGTAATTGTTTTCAAACTAGAGCGTACATTTTCTACTTAAGGCACATAGTAGGCCGTCGATGCTAAAAGTTTCCTTGTATGTTTTTTATTGATTGATCACTTTACTGAAAACATGAAAGACATCATAAAATTGGTGCTCAGACATTTCAAGTGTGTTTTTTTTTAAATTGTCCATTACGATGTTTTTTTTACATTAAGTCGCCTAGCAAAGATGCTTTATTTAGCTTTCTACTCATATGGTTTTAGCAATTTTTTCTTAGAAAGTTCTAACATTCTTGATTGCTGACCTGTCTGGATTTTTTTTTCTTTTGAGTTGAGAGAGGTGAATTTTCTTTTCAAACAGTTCCTGATAACAAACTGTAGTAAGGAGCGACCCGGCTCAATAATAAACGAAATTCTAAAAAACGGAATTTTGATACTAAAAGATACATCAAAGGAATCGGATTTTCGTGCTGATTTTAAATATATAAGTTTCGTCAAATTTAGTCTTTTTCATCAAAAGTTACAAGCCTGAGAAAATTTGCATTATTTTGGAAAATAGGCGGAAACACCCCCTCAAAGTCATAGAATTTGAACGAAAATCACACCATCGTTTTCACCGTATCAGAAAATCCCAATGCAAAAGTCTCAGGCTCTTATCTACAAAAATGTGGAACTTCGTATTTTTTGCCAGAAGACCGATCATGGGTGCGTGTTTATTTGTTTGTTTATTTGTGTTTGTTTTTTCCCCAGGAGTCATCGTATCGACCAAGAATGGTCCTAGAATGTTGCGAGAGGGCTCATTCTAACGAAAATGAAAAGTTCTAGTGCCCTTTTTAAGTGACCAAAAATATTGGAGGGCACCTAGGCCCCCTCCCAAGCTCATTTTTTTCCCAAAGTCAGCGAATCAGAGCTTTGAGACAGCCATTTTGTTCATTACAGCTGCATAATAACTATGTCTTTGGGGACGACTTTACTCCCCCACAGTCCCCAGGGGAGGGGCTGAAAGTTACACACTTTGACAAGTGTTTACATACAGTAATGGTTACTGGGAAGTGTAAAGACGTTTTTAGGGGGATTTTTTTGGGTTTGAGGGGGGGGTTGAGGGGAGGAGGCTATGTGGGAGGATCTTTCCTTGGAGGAATATGTCATGGGGAAAGAGAAATTCAATGAAGGAGGTGCTGGATTTTTTAGCAGTTCTAAAAAAAAAAACGAAAAAATTAACATGAAGAAGTTTTTTCAATTTAAGGTAAGGAGCAGCATTAATAGTTAAAACGAATAAAGATTATCACGCATATGAGGGGTTCTTCTCCTTCTAAATACCTCGCTCTTTATGCTGAAGTATTTTTAATATTTAGGTCATTCTTAAAGAATTGGGACAAAACTTGAGCTTTATTGTAAAGAGCGAGGTGTTAACGAGGGGACAAACCCCCTCATATACATAATAAAAATATAAGAATATAGAAGTTTGTTACGTAAGTTAATTCTTAAGTTACGTATATTTTTTACTAATAAAAATGTTCGTTAAAAATTAAAAGTTCTAGTTGCCTCTTTAAGTAACCGAAACATTAGAGGGCAACTAGGCCTCCTTCCCCACCCTTTATTTCTCAAAATCGTCTGATCAAAACTATGAGAAAGCCATTTAGCCAAAAAAAGAATTGATATGCAAATGTCATTTTAATGATTTATGTGTGGAGAGCCAAAATCAAACATGCATTAATTCCAAAAACGTTCGGAAATTAAATAAAAAAACAGTTTTTTTAACTGAAAGTAAAGAGCGACATCAAAACTTAAAACGAATAGAAGTTACTCCGTGTATGAAAGGGCTGTTCCCTTCTCAACACCCCACTCTTTACGCTTTTTTACTGTTTAATAAAGTAGAATTGAGAGAAGGAGTCAAACTTTAGCGTAGAGAGGGTTTTTTTATTTAGTATTTCACAAGATTACTGTCAAGATTACTCCGCAAGATTACTATCACTTAATATAATACTTTGGAACAAGTCATGAATAAACGGGGGGGGGGGGTGAGATATATTTAAGACACTTATTTGCTTTTTGTTTTTCTAACGAAAATAGTAAAAATATTTTTTACGATGGATATATCATAACAGATATTTTCGAAAACTATTGGTCAACTGCCTCCTATTTTAGCCCCCCCCCACAACCCAGTTGTTGCCTCCAACACAATGTCAACTCATCTTGTCTTTTAAAAACACAACTACAACACCGCAAAAACTTTTCACATTCATAAAATGCAGGGAAAGAGGGATGGGGGTAAGTGTATTTTTCAAGATCCAGCGGTGGCAACACTATCTTTTTTCATTATTTTCAATGAAAAACCAAAAAGGGTGCTTTTTACAAAAAAAATTGTATTTCATGGGAGGGAAACCCCGTACAAAGATATAAGATTCAATTTACCCTCAACATTACCTTCAACAAATCAGACAGAGCGAGGAGTTGCACGAAACTTCACCACCCGTTGCATACGCCGATTTTTTTTGGTAAGGGAATGATTTATTTTAGACATTTTTTTTCTTAATTCAAATTTTGGGTTTGTCCCCATCATCTTCCCTGTATATCTACATGGATCTTTGAATAACTTTGTTATTCAAGCAAAAAAATATAAATGCAATTGGAATTCTAACCGCTTTCTGGGACTCTTTATCTTACTTAAATCAGGGATCCGTCAAAGGCGTCAAATTAAAGTTTACACAATTCTGACGTTTCTCATAGAAAATTGACGCATCACTGAAACTATTTAATAAGATCAACATCGACGGATCACGCCTCGTCCATCATTATGTAGCCTTTGGGACCTGTTGTGTCTCTTTGGAATTAGGGCACGAGCTCGTACAAATTCATTCAGACTACGCAAGATAAGCTACAAACATTGCCGTTCTTGCAGTAAGAAGCCCAAAAATTGGCAAAATCTTTGCGTTTTTTTGGCAAGTCAGAGGCAGAGTTGCCTATAGCAAAGAGCTATAAGGTTTCAATGCTGTTTTTTCCAGAGGCACTTCATATGGAAGGGGTGGTCGTAAAAACTTTGGAAGGCTATCATTCGATTGGAAATTGAAAGATCTAGTGCACTTTTAAGAGTCTATAAGGATTGAAGGGCAACTAGCCCCCCCCTACGCACTTCAGCATTCAAATAACATTAAGATAGCAGTAAGGATTTTCAGATAGCCATTTTGTTCAGTAGAGTTCAAAAGATAACAACTATGCCTCCAGGGTTGACACCCCAAGCTTCCAGGGCAAGGGCTACGGGTTATGTTAGTTGCCCATTGCTTATATTTAATGTCTTTATGGAAGGGTGGTCATACAAATTTTGGAAAAGGCTCATTTTATTGTAAATTGAAAACTTCTAGTTCCCGTTATAAGTCAAAACAGATCGGAGGTCAGCCAGCCACTCCCCTCCTCCCTTGCACTCTTTTCTGTCAAATGGATCCGACCAAATATTAAGTTAGATATTCTGTTGAAAATAGTCCAAAGAGAAAATAGTAATGCCTCTGGAGGTTGACAACCTCCCAGGGGCAAGGGCTAAAAGATTTACTAGTTGCCAATTGTTGAGAAGCAAGGTTTTTTTGGTTAAAATTAGTTCAAAGGCCAAACAGGTGTGCCTTCAAGGCTGACAAAACCCGTCACAGCCCCTGGAGCAAGGGTTCCAAGTTATGCAAGCTACCTATTGTTATAACATGTAAGGTTCTTATAAAAGTGGTGCTTGTATAAGCTTTGGAGAAGGTTCATTCAATTGGAAAACAAAAATTCTAGTTCCCTTTTCAAGAATCAAAAGTGATCGGAGGGTAACTTACCGTATCATTTTTTGGCCAAATACATCCGATCAAAATATTGAGATAGCTACTTTGTTCCAAATAGTTCAAATGTAAAATAACTATATCTCTGGGGCTGACATCCCCAGCCCTTGGTTCAAGTGATGTAAATTTTGCAAGTTGTCCATTGTTTGCATATAAGGTCTTTTATCAAGAAAAGATGGCATGTTTGAACCTGGGTCTCCAAAAAACAAAGCATTACGGATAAACTTTAGAGAAATGTATAGAGAGGTGCCAAAAACAGTCAAAACATCCTTTGTCCTTGCTGGTTTTGAAAAGGAAATATCTGCAATATCTAACGAACGCTTGAGGACATTATATTGAAACTTTTAAGGTATGTTGAGTGGATGTTGAAGAAAGACGGGAGGGTAACCAGTCCCCCCTTATTTCTTTTTTTTATGTGCTCCCTCTCCTCATAAAGGGTTGAAATTTTTGTAACTATCATTTTGTTAAACTAGTCAAAAAGTGTAATAGATATGCAACCAGGGATGTCATACCCCCCTCACATCTCCGGGGCAAGGATCGCAAATTGTACAATTGGAATGTTATACGCAGGATTTGTTACTAGGAAAAAGGCAAAATCTTTATTCTGGTTTTATCCAAAAAGGCCAAAAATAAATAGCGAATAAATAGGGTAATAGTAAAAAAGTAAATAGCGAAAAGTAAATATATTAACAAGTACGGAGGGTATTAAGCTGAAACTCTCAGGATATATTGAGGGGATGTTTTAAATTGGTTGGAGGGTTCCCAGCCTTCCTCTCATGGCCTGTTTAGGTGTCCACCCTCCAAAATCAATCCAAATTTTTAAGTAAACATCTTGTTTAAAATAGTCTAAAGGTCAAGTAATTATGCCTATGGGAATAACAAGACCCTCCACAACTTTGGAGGGGAATACCGAAAATAATCAAAACCTAATATGTGCATTCCGGTTGTCAGAGTGCGTATAAGGAATATTTAAGAAACGTGTAGTGTATTAGGAAAGTTACAGGGTATGTAGAGAAGAATCCTAAAAAGTGGTTGGAGGATTAAAAGCCCCCCTCTCAGTTTGTCCTTTTTTGATACCCTCTCCCCTAAATACTTATAACCAATCAATATAAATTGATTTTGTTCAAAATAGGCAAATGTCTAGTAGCTATTCTTCCGGGGTTTCATTGCCCCCAAAGCTCCCAGCGCAAGGACTGTAAATTATGCAATTTACCCTTTTTTAATTACAGGACTTGTAAAGAAAAGGAGGAAGATTTCACTGTTTGATTGCTGATGATTTGATTTGACTGTTGGAAGGTTGTCGTTAGGCTTGATTCTGATTGTGTTCAGAAAGATTATATGTATTAAGGTGAAACTGCGGGGAATGTTGAGGGGCATGTTTAACTGAATCAAAAGCTACTATGTGCATCCGGTCTTTAAAAAAATGTGTTTGTAATATCTTGAGAACAACTAAAGCTATTAAATTAAATTTTCAGGGCATGTTGAGGAGGATGTTGAAAAGTGTTGGGACGGCAACCAATCCCACATTCCAGTTTTAGCTGCAGGGTCCACAAAGACATCTGATAGAAATTCGGAATAGCTCTTTTGTTAAAAGTAGTCAAAACTTCGAATATATATGCTTCTAAGGATGACACAACTTCCCATAGCCCCAGGGGCAAGTGCTGTACGTTACATAAGTTGCCCTTTGTTTATATATAAGAGGGAAAGTTTGATCCTGAGTCTCCTAAACGCTAAGAGTATTACCTTAGGACTTTTAAAGAATGTTGATAGGGATGTCACACAAAATCAAAACACAGTATATGGAGGAGGGCTGTCAAAAGGGCACAATATAAATAACTAAGGAATGCCTAAGGGTATTAATTTGAAATTTCACATTCCTGTTGAGAACCAAGTAAAAAAAAAAAGGAACAGAGAGCAATCAGCTCACCACTTTCTACTTTTCCATTCTAGATGTTTTCTTTTACAATGATAGAAGCATTAAAAAGGCATTTTATTCAAAATAGTCACCAGGTCTAATAGCTTTGCCCCTGTGGGTGCCATCCCGACACAGCCCCTTGGAAAAGGATTGTAAATTATTCAATTTGTCAATTTTTAACATGCAGGATTTATTATTGGGAAAGGTGGGAGTGTTTGACCTGGGTACGCCCGAAAAAAACGTACAGGAATGTAATTTTGGTGAATATTGAGGGGCATTTTGAGTTAAATCATAAGACACTATCAACATCCAATTAACCAAAAAAGTATATATGAGTAGTGATGGTCCTATGGTTTTAAAAAGACACATAGCCTATACTCTTTTCTTCCTCAATGGTTTAAGATCATGAAGAAGTTTAACGGTGATTCTAAATCGGGTGTTATTGATTTTCTTCAAAATGCAGGTGTTTACTACGTAATAGTGTGTTTTCTAAAAGATGTTTGTTACATAATAAGGATTGTTTTCTTCAAAACTTCTTTGATTGTTTAAAAAACCCACAAGGGTCAAGAAAAAAACTTCAGGGCCTGCCAAATTAAGATTCAAACATAAAATTTGCTAACCTTCACGCATGAGGGGGAGGGGGACACCCACCTCACATGTTTTGGTCACTCGGTAAAATAAAATAGTTCATCAAAATTGTGGCGCCTTGCTCTACGACTTTTCTGACGCTGCTAAAAGTCTGTGTTGGGTTCAACAAAAACCACGAAAATACTGATATGTCATCTACAGAAATTTGGAACTTGATTGGTAAACGCAGAAGTTTTACCGGCTCCTGTCGTGAATTTACAGATGGCTCCAAAACTTTTCATTTGGTTGAATAACCAGAATTAAAATAGTCACATGATATGTACCAAAATCTGAATGTCGTTTAGTACTTGCAGCAGTTTTACTGACTCGTGCAGTGATTGTACATATTTTATTCGAAACAGAAATTATACTATTTATTGACAAAAAACAGTCGGTGAAATTGACCACCTAGTTGGTAAAATCTTTTGGTTGTTTAAAAATCTAAGGGTATAGAATCAAGAAGCACGCCAAATGAAGGTGCAGAAGAAGCCGTTACGTTATAGCTTTTTTAATGGTATAAAAACTTAAGGATGTAGGTAACAAGCCTCAGGGCCCGCCTGTGGGGGAACCTTCCAAACTTCTGGTCCTAACAACCAATTACAACAGTGGTCATGGTGAACAATTCCAACGGGGGCCCTAGTAACCTATTTCAACGGGGCCCTAGCAATCAATTCCAACGTAGACCCTAGTAACCGATTTCAGCGAGGCCCTAGCAAACTTTTCCGGTGGGGCCCAAGAAATAAATTCTAATCGGTTTCCTACTAGTCAATTCCAACGGGGGTACTAGCAGTCAAATCCAAGGGGGCCTTAGCATTCAATTACACCGGGCCCTTAGCAATCAATTCCAACAGGGACCCTCCAGTCAAGTGGAGAATCTCCTAATTTAACTGACCACGACGCACACGGGAGATGCTCCGTAATACTTTAAGATTTTTTTTCTTCAGGGTTTTGTTTTTCTTTCAAGGCGTTTTTTTTTGGTGATTTCACTTTCTCCAAGATTTGTTTTCTTAGTCGAGACATTTTTTCAAGATTTGCTCCTCAGGGAACTTTTATATTCTTAAGATTTTTGTCCGCTATAGGATTCGAAAATTTTTCCCCCAATGGAACTCTGCGCTAGACAGCTGGACTGAAAAAGCCTTCCTAACGATATGGTTCGGAGAATACTTTCGTAGGGAAAAGTTCCAAGAAATCTATAGATTGCGTGTTTCCTAACCATTGTGTCCAAGTCACGTAACTATCTAGTGAAGCTATTTATTTTCACTGTGTTGGACACACCTGCATGCTACATTCTATTAATGTTCTAACGTCACCTAGAAAGATTCATCCAGGTATTGAATCAGTGAGATGTTACATAGCATTGGCTTTATATGTTTAATGCGTAAATGATTAAAAATTGAAGATTCATCCTAGAACAAAAAATCTAAGAGACAAACTTTTATTTTTTGTGCATACAAGAATTATTAATAATACATATTGTAAAATCACAAAAATCACAGAAAAAAGTTAAAACTCAACAAATAGTAACACAAAACGTGAAAACCTTATTAAAGAAAGGTAAGAAACTTAGCAACCAATTCCAGCGGGAGGGGAGGGTCGTTATTATAAGTAAATTTAAGCCATATTAAGAGATATTTCTGAGAGGTTTGAATGAAAATACCTCCTTTCGTTGAGCCAAGACTATGCATTCTTGGTCGAAAAGCACACTTTTATCTCTCTTATAAGAACAGAATAATATTTCTCTTCCTATTTCATATAATCTCGTTAGGTATAAATTTAAGCCACATCAATTGATATTTTCAGAGCTTTTAATAAAAATACCCCGTTTCTTCGACTGGGTGTTAGATTTCAGTCCCCTCCACCGAAAAAATTCTTTTAAGCTAGGTGGGAGGTTTTAAAAGAATTTTTCTAGGGGGGGGGGGTGAAATTCAACACCCAGTAAGCTTTCTTAAATAGATAACTTTCATAAAATAGCTTAAAGTTAAGGTGAGAGGTGGTACAGGAATTTTTCCGTCAGGATGGGGAACTAAAATTTAGCAACCGATAAGCTATCGTAAAGAAATAACTTCCAAAAAACAGTTTAAAGTTAAGATGGGAGGTTTTGAAGGAATTTTTCAGGGGGAGTTGGAATATCTCCCTGGATCTAATACCTAATATCTAATACCCACTAAGCTATCACAAATGAATAACTTCCACAAAACAGCTTAAAGTTAAGGTGGGAGGTGCTAAAAGAATTTTTTGGATGACTGGGGACTGAAATCTAACACTCAATAAGCTATGGTGGCTAAATAACTTCAATAAAAGAAATTTCCTTTAAGTTTGAACAATCGATTCTAGTATAAACGGATATTTCTGCCTGAAAAAATTCTAATATGTGAGAATGCACGCCAAAGGGTGCCGTGGCCCTGACACTGAGTATCACAGGGATGCCAAGGACCTGCCAGAGGATTCCACGGTGGCGTGAATTTACATGGTGTATCGTTACGGGTAGCTTGAGAAAACAAGAAACAATGGATTTCAAGCATGATTTTTATCATGAAAATATCTGAAAAATTATCCTGTAATCATAAGGGTGCAAGAGGGTGTCGTGTGCCATCCGTAGTTTGCCACGGTGGCGTGAATTGACTTGGACTATCACGTTCTATAGATTAAAGTTAAGGTGTGAGGTGGTAACCAAGTTTTATTTGGCGGAGGGGGGCTGCAGTCTAACATCCAATGAAAGAAACGGGGCATTTTTGAAAGCTTTT
The DNA here is from genome assembly GCF_032884065.1 of Artemia franciscana. NCBI lineage: Eukaryota > Metazoa > Arthropoda > Branchiopoda > Anostraca > Artemiidae > Artemia > Artemia franciscana. The sequence continues at coordinate 12,259,512 of NC_088878.1, read as the reverse complement.
AAAAATATCTCTTAAAAATATCTCTAACGGGATTATGCGAAATACGGATAACAATAGTATTCAAATGTGTGCTTATCAACCAGGAATGCATAGTATTGGCTCAAAGAGACGAGGAATTTTCATTAAAACTTCTAAGAAATATCTCTTAATATTACTTAAATTGACCTCTATTAACAACCCTCTATCCCAAGAATTGGTTGCTATGGTTCCTGCTTTTTTAATTCACGCTTTTTTGCTTATATTTTATCCTGCATCAGCTTTTTCATGTTCGGTTTTTCCGTTTGTTGAATTTTAACTGCTTTTCCGTAATTTCATGGTTTTATAATGTTGAGATGCCTGGCAATTAGGAATGCATGGTCTTGGCTCAAGGAAACATAGCATTTTCATTTTTATTTCAGAAACGTAGCATTCTAGCATTTTCAAACGTAGCACCTCTCAGGAATGTACCTTAATATGGCTTAAATTTACCTCTAGTAAAAACTCCCCCTCCTCCTGGAATTGGTTTCTAGGGTTCCCACCTCTCTTTAATTTGAGCTTTTATGCATGTATTTTATTCTGTCACCTTTTTCATATTTTTTTTCCATGTGTTGAGTTTTAACTGCTTTTTTGTGATTTTGTGATTTTTAATGTTTTTATTAATAAGTCATTATATATCAAAACATTCTCTGTCTCTTATATTTTTTCTTCCAGGATGAATCTTCAATACGTTATCATTTAAGCAATGAAATATCTAAAGCCAATTCTATGTAACATCTCACTGATTAAATACATAACTTAACTTATCTAGGTCACGTTAGAACATTAGTATAATGTACAAAGTAGGTGTGTACACCAGAGTGAAAATCAATGACCCTGCTGGATAGTTACGTATCTGGGAGAAAATGATTAGGAAACACGCAATGTATAGATGATTTGAAACTTTTCCATTGAAAATACTTCCCAAATCATAATATTAGGAAGGCTTTCTGGGTCCAACTGTCTAGCACACAGTTCTATTGGGTGGGGGGAATCTCTTTCGATTCCTAAAACAGACAAAAATTTTGAATATAAAGGTACCCTGAGGAAAAAAATCTCGATGTAAATGTCTCGACGAAGAAAAATCTGGAAGAAAAGAAAATCTCGAAGAGAAAACACCTTGAAGAAAAAACGCCTAGAAAAAAATGAAATCCCGAAGAAAGAAATTTCTTAAAGTGTTCCCTAAAATCCCACGTGTGCGCCGTCCTTAGTTATAGCCAGGGATTCCCCATTTAACAAATGTGCCCCGTTTGGATTGGTTGCTAGAGCCCGTGTTGGTATTGATTGCTAGGGCCCCATTGGAACCGCTCGCTAAGATTTTTGTCGGAATCAGTTGCTAGGGCCTGGCGTCTTGAAAGCCCCCCTACTGTCGAGTCCTGAGACTTTTCCCCTATATTCTTAGGTTTTTGAACAATGGAAAAACAATTACTACGTGACATCTACTTTTCCGCCTTGATTTAGCGAGCCCTGAAGATTTTTTTTTCCTGGTCCTGTTGAAATCTTGAAGAAAACATTCCTTATTAAGTAACAAACAGTTGAGTCTTTTAGAAAACACACCCTATTGAGTATTGTTCTATATATTGCACCATGCAAAAAAACAAAAACAAAAAAAAAACAAAAAAAAAAAAAAAACACTTAGATACTAAAACCTACTTATTACCTTGAATAAATAATTTCTTCACTTTTACATTTAAATTTCGTTTTCTATATTGGTCAAGATAACGGTATTTTAATTTCTTTTATGAATACAAGTTTTGTTCTCTTTTGAAAATCGGTTTTGACTCACGGAATTTAACCATTAACATGACCTAGGAGGAGAAGCAGAAAATATAAAACATTCTTGGGACCGATACTATAGTAAAGGAATGGAATAAAGAAAGTTTTTAACCGAAGCCCAAAGCGACCGAAATGAATTCTGTACTGAATTACAAAGAGAGAGAGACAGAAAGGGAGTGCCAGAGACAGAGAGGGAAAAAAGAAAACCAACAATGTATCTAAGATAACAAGATGTGAGACTAGGTTTCTGGCTTTTTGTGCCTTGTTTTAATATTAGGTTTTCTAGAGAAATAAATTAATTATTGCTTGTGCTTCTTGAAATGCAACTATTATGTAAAATGGTTAGCAGATTTCCTTTATGCGATAACTTTCAAATATCGGTGCAAGGCCATTCAAAAAAAAAAACATTTGGCCGTAATTTTAGGAGGCTTGTCCTCCAAACAAATAATTTCTTAGCTATGATTCATTAGCCAAGAAAATCATATGCTGCTCGGAGCAAACGTGTTTTTTTTTGTATCTTTTTACCCCTTCTTTGGGGGAAAAGTGTTTTCTTTTTTATTTTGCATTGGGAATCCTTTTGACTAAAGTTCATGGATATACGTTTTGAGCCAATCATAAAAAAAAAATTAATGCTCTTTTTAGACCCTATTAATGACCTCCAATTAAGTTATGTTTACTTAGGTTTTTCTAGTCTCAAGGACTTTTAGCTCTAGGTTCCAAATAATCAAGGACAACAGGTTTGACCTCTTTAAGAAACCCACTACACTCTTCGACTTCCAAATATATATGATCTCCTTAGCCCAGGCAATGAATCCTGAGACTTTTGAGTCAACCCGAAAAAAATAGGATTCTTTCCCGAGCTAAAATATTCCCTACTTTTCCACAAGTTGAAAAAAATTGGTAATTTTTCCCCAGAGTTCCTGACCCAAGGGTCTTGGGATCATTCCATTCCCGTTGGCATGTTTATTAAAACTTTCGACTATTTCAAACAGAATGGCTGTCCTATAATTTTGACTTGATTCCTTGGAGAGTTTGGGTAGGGGAGGGGCCTTAATACAATTTCCGGTACTTATATATTATACCACTAAGACTTAAGAAGTGATGTTAGGTTAATCCTAATGAAGAATACCAAAACAAGATGAAAATATGATACTTTAGAAACAAATTTGGGCTATATATTTGCACCTTAGGGGGTGGAGGTAACCTAGCCTAACATAACCAAGCCCCTACCCCCTACCCCTCATCCCTAATGTGGAAATATATAGCACAATTTGAATAATTCTAGTGTATCCTGTCACACGCCACTTGTTTTCCACTGAGTATAAGCTAATTGTTTCTTAATACAGATAGATAAAACCGATTTGTTCTAAAGTTTTTACACTTCATAAACCTGAGTGTAGACGGTATAATACATAAGAACCAATTTCCAATTAATTTAGCCATTTCCCATGTGGTTACGACCGTCCCTTCCGTACGAAGTGGCTGGTGGGGGGAGAGAATAAATAAATCAATAATACGTAAAAAGCTTATGTTTCTTCACTTCTGCAACCCTGAAGTATTGCCTTTGAATAGCTTTAACTTTCAGTGAATGTTGTTTGGTGTTGAATTTGAAGAAATTGATTAGCAGACTTCGATTTGTTGTATCAACTATCAACGGTTGGCTGCTAAGAGTGAAGCCAGCCGTTGGTGGCTTTACCGCGACTGTAAAATATTGATTTAAAAATTAAAAAAGTGATAATTAGTAAGGAGACTAGCCTTCAGCGACAAATAGACATATAGCATAGGTTCACACATGAGCAATTTTCTCTTGTCACGGTGATTTAACCATCCACCAATGTCAAGCAATTAATTGAGTTGAACCAAAAAAAGTCAGCCTCTACCGGGCAACTAAACAATTTTTCCAAGATCCTTTTTTTTAACGATAGCAACAGCCATGAGATGAGAGTGACTATTCAATTAGGCTGCAAGCCTTGGCTCTAACCCTTAACGACGTGGAAAACCTTTGTGAGTATTATGGCAACTAAATTTGCATATTAACAGTATTGAAAAAATATTGCCTATGGCAAACCGAATAACGTTAGGATAACGTTAGAATATTAGAAATAATGCTTACAATAACGTAAATTAAAAAGTAATAATGCCTCAGAAGCTGAAAGTGTGGTAAATGAGTTTTTAAATATGGTGGCTGTGAAGCTAGAGGTAATATACTAAAAATTTTGAGCATAATCCTTGGAAAAGCGGTTGTACGTGGCGATTTTAGGAAAACTTTAACTGAACCCCGGTTTAAAAAAGATGAAAAAGTGTGATAATTACAGAGGCATTAGTTTGATTTCTGAACGAAGTAAATTACTTAGCATGATGAGACTTATTAAACTAAGAAATGTTAATAATTTACTATTACCCTCTGCGTACAACAAAAATTCACTAAAGAGGAGTACAAAAAAAATATAAAAAGAATAATAAAAAGGGAACAGAAAAAAAGAAAAAAAAAGAACATGCACAACGTTTGAAAACTTTAGACATTTTAAAACCCTTTTTTATTAAAAAGAAAATATCCTCCAATCAGCTACCAAAGGGTTCTTCTTATGAATTACGAAATTATGAAATTACTTGAGCTGCCTGTCCCCAGCAGTTTAAGGCCTTTAGGCCGGTTGGTACCAAAACGGCTCTTCAAACTCACTCCCGATCCCTTCTACGTATTACATCAATATACCTGAATTAACCCTCTATCCATTGTCTTCTTCATGCTCTATAATATGGATTAAAGATTAAAATTTTTACAGGCACTGGATAGAAGGCAAGTCAGTGGAAAATCGATAATTCTGTTGCAGCGGTCAGCAAATCTACGTGACAGTTCGTCCATTTTTGACAAATCTCAAAAACACCGTACCGTCGCGAAAGGTAACTATTACGAGTCCAAATGGGAATACTAAGAAAACACTTATAGAACCTAAAGAAGAGCGATCAGATTCGATTTTTACAAAATGTATAAACAGGTGTCAAAAACAACCCATGCGGTACAACAAACGCATGATACAGCCGACCAGGGGTTTTTTGATCAAACTGGCCTTTTACCCTGGCAAGAAGGCTATAAAATTTTCTAAGTTTCTCTTTCAGAAAAGCAATTATAAGCTGCCTAGTGGATCTAATTGAAGCTCCAAATGGAAGACCTAAATACCTAAATGAACAGGAAGATGAGATTGTGGCGGGACCGACTTGGATTGTATCATTGGAGGCGATCTCCAGTCCAAAGACCAAAGACAAGAAGCTTTGGAAGTAGCAGCTGAAAGACCGATTTTTTTCAGTCGGGAGCAAACAATATCAAGAGCGTCTTGGAGTACCCAAACACTGTGAGCCAAGAGAAAAATGTCATCGGCATAACCTGATAGATCTTATCGAAGCCTGTTTTCAAAATAAGTTAAAATTTTCTTTTTCAACCTTCACTTTTGCTTCAAAATGCTTATTGACAAAAGTATCAATAACATCTTCCTGTAAGGCTTTTGATCGAATTGGATTTTGTGGAAATTTGATTCAAAAGGATTGCTAAGCTATTTGTAATTCCTACACAGCAAACAGTAGTGAGACATTGCTGACGGATAAAACGAGTTCATATACAGAAAAACAACGTCTGACTTTTCACCGGTGCGCTGTTCAGTCTGGTCAGTTTGTAGAATACGATCCCCGTGAAAAACATACCCTCTTACTATGCACCTCGCTTAAAAATAAGTTCTAATCCATACCGGTGATCCGACCTATTTTGTCTTTGCTGATTTTAAGAAATAAATCCATTACCGGATGAGGGGCTGCGAAAATAATAGCTCAAATCTAACCCAAATTTCTGATAGACTTTATCTGTGTTTTACATACAATATCCAATAGCGTCAATACATCACTTACCAGGTACATTTTACAATAATCCTTCCCACGTTTACATTTCCCTTAGCCCAAAATTTTTTTCAGAAAATTTATAGTCGGCAGTGGTGCATTGACGATTGTTAACTGAATCATAAAACATTTCGATTTGCGGCAATTCCTCAAGAGGCCTTGAAATAGAGTTGTAGTACCCATACGAGTATATGGCGTTGCATGTTAACAAATCATATATTTCACCACCTGAGAAGCATTTTTAAGGAGGTGACTTACTTTGATTTATGTCTCCTGCCGGGCGCTGCTCGGCGTAGAGAGTGACTTCTGGCTTTAAGGAGGTGGAAACTATTAAATCGTAACTTTTCTGCACTTGAATTAATTGACTTAGAGATTTGCCGAAAAACTTCATGAGTCTAAAAAACGCATATTATTCACCCACGTATTACCACTATATCTTGTTTTCCTAAGGAAATATAAGACTACCGGCTTCTCAGATAATTTGGGTAAGATATTATATGAAACAAGCTATCCAACCATGCGCCTTATACAACTTCCTCCCTTGTACAGAAGCCATACCCAGTGCTTCCCCAATTCAATGGAGGGAACCCTCACTGAATATATTATATCCTTTTTATCTTTGTGTTATACCTCCTCAAATTCTGTTTCAGATTGTAAAACAGTAACACCAATCTTTAAACGCTACTTAGCCCGTTCAAATATACCTATTTCTTTAAGCGTTACTGGATATTGTCCACTTAAAAAATTAAAATATACTTAAGGAAACTCTTGTCCTTCTCCTGGTCCATCAACTGCCAACCTATCCGAATATACCTTATTGACATCATTGAAAAGAGGTTTGTATTCTGCCACAAGGAATGGGTCTTTGACGCACTGAAGCCCTCAGTCGATGCGAATTCGTTGTACTCCCTTACATCCCTTTAAATCTGAGGTATATTTAAATTATTTATTCTTCTCCCTCCAGCCTCTTAAAATGAAATCTTTTTTAGATTTTCTTCCATTAACATCTAATTTCTCAATAAATAAGACAATTTACTCACTCCCCCTCTCATTATAGTGATTCAATTTGGCTACAGTATTATCTACCCATTCTAAAAATAAAACTCCAGAATTGACAAGTTCGGGTAAAGTGTTTGCATTTCAGTTTGTATATAATGTGAATCCACCTCAACCAACTTTTTGTTTAAAACATTTGCGCGATGGATGCTTTAAAGCCATCTTTCCCAACCCATTCCTGAATCTGCTGTTCAATAATGGCTCGAGTCTTGCCACATAGGAGTGTACTATGTAATTTGTATCCATGATAATGCTACCCGCTTTAAATTGTTAATGCAGTGTGTCTGGCAATGCAGGGGATGTTACAGGATTTTCCTGCCCCACACCATTACCACTTTGTCCTACTTCACCATCACTTTGAATTAGAAGGATGGAGCCGGAGTGAAATCACCCAGCTGAATCAACACACCTTCGAGTGTATCAAGGGTGAGATGGTCAACACAACCCAAATCATTCCCTGATGCACTTTGGTGCTCAAAGACACTTGGCTGAGCCAAAAGAATATCCAAACCCCTCGTTTAAATATTATTGGGTGAATTTCACTGTTAATACTCACCTTTCCAAGCCAACCTTTAATAACTTACTAGTGAAGTCGTCAAGCTCGTTGTTGTTGGAGGGTGAGTGATTGGAGGGAAATATGATGATTATCCCGAAATTGCGTTGGTGGTGTCAATAGACGTATCTCCATACCTTCAAAGAGTTTGTATCCCCCTAAACCATTTAAAACACATGCATAATAATTAATAAAAATAATAATAAAACACACACACACTCACAAACACACATAAACACACGCAAGAGAGGCAGAGAGAAGATAAGTTTAATTTTTGTTAAGTTTTCAATGGGAGAACTAGTAAATTCCTGATGGTTCTGGATGGTTTCTATCATATTTAAAAGATCTTTAGGTACATCAGAATCCAGAGGACCAGAAGAATACATGTCTTCTTCCCCAAGAAATTCTTCAAAATAGAATTCATTGTCATTCATTGTTCTTTCAGGTAATGATGAATCTTCAATAACCTAGAATAAAAAAGAAGGTTTTAATATTCATTTAAGTTCCCCTCACCGTGTATGTAAGTGAAAGAAAACAGAAGTTGAAGAATAGTTAGAAAAGAAAATTCAAAAAAGTAGTTCAAAAAAGTAGCAGCAGTAGTAGCAGTAGAAGAATTAATAGTAGCAGTATTAGTAGTAGTAATATTAGTAGTATCTTAGTAGTAGTAGTAGTGGTTGTAAGAGCAAGAAAAGTAGTATTGGTAGTATCAGCAGTAGTATTGGTAGCAGTGGCAGTAATGGTAGTAGTAGTACTTGTAGTAGTAATAGCAGTAGGGGTAATAGTAGTAGTAGTAGTAGTAGTAGTAGTAGTGGTAGTACCAATAAGAGTAGCAGTAGTCGTAACAGTCGTGGTAAAACTGTAGTAGTAGTAGTAGTAGTAGTAGTACTAGCAGTAGTAGCAGCCACAATCTTGATCACAATAGTAGCAGTATTAGTTACAAAAGATTGCGTTCACAGTCACAAGTAGTGTCAGCTACAAGTACTCGCGGTTGCAGTGGTTACGACACGTTGTCGTATCCTTAAATGTACGCAGTCAAACAGTTCGTGGTAACGAATTGTAGTAAGGAGCGACCCAGCTCAATAGTAACCAAACTCTAAAAAACGGAATTTTGATACCAATAGTTACACCCAAAAGAATTGCAATTTTAGGCTGATTTTAAATATATAAGTCTCATTAAGTTTAGCCCTACCTATCAAAAGTAACGAGCCTAAGAAAATTTGCCTTATTTGAAAAACAGAGCGAAAAACCCCCTAAAAGTCATAGAATCTTAACAAAATATCACCGTCAGATTCAGCGCATCGGAAAACCGTAATGTAAAAGTTTCAAGATGCTCCTATCTACAAAAATGTGGAATTTTGTATTTTTTTCCAGAAGACAGATCACGGATGCATGTTTATTTGTTTTTTTTTTTTATTCCAGGGGTGATCGTATCAACCCAATGGTCCTAGAATGCCACGAGAGGGCTCATTCCAACAGAAATTAAAAGTTATAGTGCCCTTCTTAAGTGACCAAAAAAATTGGAGGGCACCTAGGCCCCCTCCCGCGCTTATTTTTTCCCAAAGTCACCGGATCAAAACTCTGAGATAGCAATTTTATTAAGCAGAATCCGAAAACCCAATAACTATATCTTTGGGGACGACTCACTCCCCCACAGTCCCCACTGGAGGGGCTGCAAGTTTCAAACTTTGACCAGTGTTTGCATATAGTGATGGTTATAGGAAAGTGTACAGACATTTTCAGGTTGTTTTTTTTTTGGGGGGGGTTGAGGGGAGATGATTACTTGGGAGAATCTTTCCATGGAGAAATTTGTCATGGGGGAAGAGAACTTCCGTGAAGAGGACGCAGGATTTCTAATATTATTTAAAAACAATAAAAAAATAGTGAACAATGAACATTCAGTTGTTATAAAAGGGTAGTATAATTGAAGCTTTCATTAGTTTTCAATGTGTCTTGAAGGATGCCATAGATCTGGTCAGCTGTTACTTCGGGGTATTTTTTGTATAGTTCAGAAGAAAGGCTATCTTTACCAGGAGATCTATGATCCTTTATTGTTTTTATAGTTTTGAGAATTCGACTCTTGTAGGAGCGCCCAATTCAACATCGTATGGTTTTTTCTCGACAGATGGGGGAAAATCATCAGAGAGGGATGAATGAGAGGGATTTAGCAATGACTGGAAATTTTGTTTCCATCTAATCAACCAATCATTCTGGAAGGAAATGATTTTTCCTCGGTTGTCTTTAATAGCTTCTGACACAGCTATCTTTTTTCCTATAGTTTCTTTCAGAATATGATGAAGCTTTCGGTTGTCATGAGCTGGAGCTGCTTTTTCCTGTGAGGTGGTGGCTTCTTCTCAATTCTGCTGACGATCAAGTCGTGACGACCGTTTTTTTTTTTGCTTACCAAGGTCTTTGATTGCTTCTACAGGGCCGATCAGATTCCTCCTTTGCTCTCTTTCAAAAGGAAAGAGTTTTGGCAGAGATCCAGTGTAGTCGTTTCGCTTTTGTGCTCGCTGGAAACTTCCCACCTGTTGTCAACATAATTTTCTTGAATGATCCCCATTCATCCTCAAGGCTTAATGAATCATAATCTAGTGCATCAAAGCGGTTAATCAATTCTAAGCAGAGGGCATGTTTGACAGTTTCATCCTTGAGTTTACTGCTAGCAATGTAAGGTTTCGTTTAATTCTTTCTGCGTGCTGCAAGACCAATGAGAATTTTTGTTATAATCAGTTTATGATCTGACCATAATTCAATCCAGATTCCGCTCCCTTATAAGAACATGAATCTTGAACAGAGCTTCTCCACCGCTGTCGGATGAGTAAGTAGTCAATTTGGGCTTTGTTAACGCCATCGTTGGATTAACAAATTAATAGGTGGCTTGGCTTATGCTGGGAAAGAGTATTGGAAACAGTCAGTTGACTCAATAGGGCATAATTGACTAGCTTTTCACCATTTTCGCAACGTTGACCTAATCCAAAACTACCAAACACTTTGCTAGGGGTTTGGTCCTTAGGCCCCACTCTTGCATTGAAGTCTTCAGCTACAATTAGGTAGTCTCGGGTGGCTATAGCTAAAGTCAAGGTCTGTAGTTCCGTGTGAAAATCGTTTTTCGTTTTGTCTAGTGTATCACTCGTAGGAGCATAGGGGGATAGTAGAGATACATTAGCTGGGCCGCCTATGCCCTAGGTGAGGGGAAATTGGTTCCTATTCTGGAAGAGCATTTCTGGCTTTTTGGCTAAGAAATCCTACACCTACACCGTAGAATGTTCTGTTTTTTTAGTTTGCCTAATAGTGGTACAGGGTTTATCTACAGTTATGGCTCGCTTGTCGCATACCGGGGACGCCGTAGCCATATTCAAATTTTAACGAGGTCTGAGATCCATAGAAATTTCCTGGGGATCTATTTGACCGCAAGGACTGAAATAGGTGTTCTGCGAGGATCACTTCTTGGTCTTATATTATTGTTGATATTTATTAATGATCTACCAAATTGTCTGAATAATTCTTGCTACAGAATAAATGAACCAATGGAAAACCCAACTAATGAAACTGTTGCACTTTTTTCCAATGACACGACAGCCATTAGCAAAGCTAAGACAGCAGTAGATTTCCATGAAGGAATCAGTTAGTAGAACTGTACCATGGATGAGGGTATATAAACTAAGGATTAATATCGCTAAGCCTAACTTTATCATTTTCTCACGATAACTTGATTTTTACCCATGGATCAAGGAATTAAATATGTCCAGCAGACGGACTGCTTCTTTGAAATGCCTTGGGATTGTAATAGATGAAACTCTATCTTTTAAGCAACATGTAACTTAAACTAGCAAAGTTCTTACAAGAAGTCTAGGTATAATAAAGAAACTCCAATATTGTTTCTTAAATGTGTCCTACGACATCTCTATTTTTTAATACACCCATATAAACTTTATTGTTCGAGTAATTCGCCCTCTACTTTTCCTTCTATCCTAAAACCAATAGGAGTTCTACAAAATCATGCAGGAAGGATTTTAGCCGGCATATCTCCACTTAAGTCCGTTTGAGAAATTTAAACCAAATTTGAAAAACATTTTCCGGCTTCAGGCCTTCGTGAATTCTACGTATTGTGGTTTATTTTGGACAGTTTTTGTGATTTATTGTCCATTAGGTCTGCTGTTCATTCTCATGATTCAAGGGTTTTATTAACTCTATCTTTTGAGCAACATGTAACTTTAGCTAGCAAAGCTCTCGATTGGGGTCTCAGTTATTGGGGACCCCAATATATTTAGAAAAACCAGTTAGGAAGTGCTTTTTGCTGAATGTGAGTTTTGATTGATTGATTTATTTTTTGTGAGAGTTTTGTTGATATGATGCTCCCGGAGGAAAAGATGGTATTATTGATGTTGGTGGCCAAGTGTTCTTTTGCTTTAAGAATTTTGTTTTCTCTACCTCCCCCATGGACTAGCTTTGCTTTTTAAGGGAAATAGCAATAATTTTTGTTAGTATGTTCTGTTAATAAATCCTTCTCTCCTTCTCATATTTTTATAATTGTGTCATTCGATATTGAAAATCATTTTATGCTTTCAAGCATCTCATCTATCTGTGCATCTTTAACTTTTTACAAATCGCTTTAAGTGTTTAAAAGAAAAAGAAGAACTGTTTAGGGGAAAATTAAACTTAACAAAAGTGAGGGGTACTATTCTCTTTCAATTTGTCTTATGGCTCACTGAAAATGCAATTAATATAACTAGAGCCTTCTCATCCTTTTCTTAATTTTTTTTTTTTTTTTATTCTAAACTCTTTGTTGCAACATCAACATGTCAAGATACTGACAAGCAAATTCACAATTTCAGATATTTTGGCTTAAAATTATTACATGTATTAAATATACATAGTCATTCTTGTGACAATGAATGGGCATTGCAGAAAATCTCTGTCTGTAAAATGGTAGTGACAAGTAAGAAGCCGAGTAAGCAAAATAAAATCTTGTCACTCCTTTTAATTAGATAAAAATACATATCTCTTTTATCTTACTTTCTTATGGATAGGCTGTACCATAGTAAATTCAGAATTACGTTTGTGACTTCATGAATCATGAGTTTTGAAACGAAAGCTTCAATTCTTTTAAATTCACTAGACTGTTTCTGGCAATTAATGGATTTCTTTCAGAAAAGCCTCTTTACAAAAACATAAGAGAAGGAAGCGCAAGAAGCAGAATGGAGCTTTAAATTTCCTCGCTTCAGGTTGTATTTATCTTCGTCAGGTATTTTATTTTGGTATATTTGGTATTTATATATTTTTATTTGGCATATTTGGCGTTATTTGATATTTTATAGGGCGTAGTCGTGCCAGCACCCCCATTTACGCTTCTTATTGATGGTGGCACGCATCTAAGAAACTTGGAACGTTCTAATTCTAATTATTCTACTGTCTATTTAGCCAGATATACTGACCAGTTTTTTATGAACAGAAAGGTACTTCGCCAGGCTTTGCAACAACTATACGCAATATCGACAGCAATATTTCAAAGTGTGAACTATTTAGACAAAATAAATTCTAAGTATTATCGGTAATCAGTATAACTCCAGATACTGACGCCTGGGGCATTTGCCCTAGGGACGATGTGCTGAAGGATACTTGGATCCTTACTTGTGTCAGGCAAATTAGTGGAATAGTCGAAGCTATCATTTGTGGCACACTTTCTTGGAAATTTTTTATATTTTCTTAAAAATATTGCTAGAGCGGGAGAGCGAAAGAGAGTGAGATAGAGGGGGAGGGAAGAAGAAATTGAGAGACAAAACACTATAAATTGTCTCCAGAAAAGCATATATTCAATTTCAACATCAAAATTAAGGGCATATAGGAGACAGTCCACTGTTGTTAGCGGTAATTTTGATACGGGCTAGGTATTAAACCTGGTATGCAGACGGGCTCTACATGTTTTAAGTTATAAGGTTGTGATTTACCTTTCATGTAAGAAAAAACTTTTGATAATCTAATTTTCACCCTCTTCAATATTTCTAAGGACATCATTTCACTACAACTGAGCAAAGGTGCCACCTAATCCGGTCCATCTTCTATTTTTACCCCCCCCCCCAATTGATCCGATAGACCTCCTGTAAAAAAATTTGAATTGTTGACCCTCAAAACGTAATTTGTAAAGCTTCAGACTCCCTCCATACGAACGGAAGAAGTCCAATCGTCCTATTTTCAATATATGCGTTTTTCTCTGTGAAAATATATCTTTGTAAATGTGTTGAAAAACAATGGAAGACTATAGTTGGTCCAGGGAGTCAACAACCATACGGCAGGTCCTCCTGGCAATATTATTAGAGTCCACTGCAAAAATCTAGCGTTATTGCTCTCATGCAATAGTTATTTGGATAGGTCATTATTTTCCTCGCAGCTGAAGAATGGAAGAACCAGCTCAGGTTGACATGACAATTATTCTTTCTGTCATTTATTACTAATTAAAAGAACTTTTCATGAAAGGGAGAAGACCCTTCCGAAGATCTGCGCTCACCAGGAATCCAAAATTTAGCCGGTAATAGTAATTACATACCTATGTAGTTGTCAGTACCTGAGCTCATTTTTTAGGTTTAGGACACATTGGCTGTTTTTAATGTTCAACAATAAACTTTGTAAATTATGCTTTAATTCACGAACGTATTGAATTACAAAATAAGAAAAATTCCAAAAACGGTGTCATATGATGGAAACCTAAAATAAGACAGAAACCTTAAACCAACCTTAGACAAGAAACAAACCTTAGCGACAACAGTAGTCTCATTGTGAAGTATTTTTAGGGGTTCCAGGTGTCTTTTTTTTTATTAAATTTTTCTTTAGACACTAACCTCCCGTTATATTCATGCGAAAAAAAGAGTCCATAAAATTCCAGTGTAAGTGAAAAATACATTTTTTTTTAGTTTAATGATGATTTTTAAAAAATAAGAGAGAGAGAGCACGTTGTAAGAAACTAAAAGAAACAATGTTGCGATTTGTCAGAAATCGTTCTGAGTAAGGGGTTAGAAGTGGATCTGAGTTTAAGACGTCTCGACTCTATAGTCTATATATATAAAAATAAGTTGTCTGTGTGTGTGTGCGTCGAGTGACGCCATGTTTGTGCTTCGACTGACGTCATATTTGTCGACTGACGAAATTACAGACCGGGACATCGGGACCTAAATGACGACCGGAACACCGAGACATCTATCTATTATTATATACTAGCTGTTGGGGTGGCGCTTCGCGCCACCCCAACACCTACTTGGTGGGGCGCTTCGCGCCCCCCAAGCCCCCCCGCGCGCGTAAGTCGTTACGTGCCAAATTAGTTACGCGCCATTGTAGTTGTGTCCCTGTGTCCCACCTGTGAATAGAGATATATATATATATATATATATATATATATATATATATATATATATATATATATATATATATATATATATATATATATATATATATATATATATATATATATATATATATATATATATATATATATATATATATATATATATATATATATATGTTTTTAACTACGTAAAACATGCGAATATAGAATATTCTTCGCTGTCCCATTGTCTATGCATATAAATCGATTGTCAGGTTTACTGATTTTTGAACATGCAACATATAATTGTCCATGGGAAAAACAATCCGTATTCAGATCTATACCTCATTATTCTAATGATGTGTCCCTGTGTCCCGGTCGTCATTTATATTCCCTGTGTCCCGGTCGTCATTTGTGTCCCGGTGTCCCAGTTTGTAATTTCTCTTTGAGTGTCCCGGTCGCCATTTATATTCCCTGTGTCCCGGTCGTCATTTGTGTTCCGGTGTCCCGGTCTGTAATTCCTATTCGAACAGTCCCTGTGTCCCGGTCGTCATTTATATATCCCGCCTGTGCCCCCGGCGTCCCCGTTGTAGTTGTGTCCCTGTGTCCCGGTCGTCATTTATATTCTCTGTGTCCCGGTCGTGATTTGTGTCCGGGTGCCCCAGTCTGTAATTTCTCTTTGAGGTCCCTGGTCGTCATTTATATTCCCTGTGTCCCGGTCGTCATTTGTGTCCCGGTGTCCCGGTATGTAATTTCATCAGTTGACAAACATGACGTCAGTTGACAAACAACTTCATGACGCATACAGCTCAATCCTTAAAATGACGTCAGTCGACAAACATGACGTCAGTCGACACACAAACATGACGTCGCTCGACACACACACACACACACACACATATAGATATATATAAAAATTAGTTGTCTGTGTGTGTGTGTGTCGAGTGACGTCATGTTTGTGTGTCGACTGACGTCATGTTTGTTGACCGACGTCATTATAAGGATTGAGCTGTATGCGTCATGAAGTTGTTTGTCGACTGATGTCATGTTTGTCAACTGATGAAATTACATATCGGGACACTGGGACACAAATGACGACCGGGACACAGGGAATATAAATGACGACCGGGAACCTCAAAGAAAAATTACAGACTGAGACACCCCGACACAAATCACGACTACGAAACAGGGAATATAAATGAACACCGGGACATAGGGACACAACTATAACGGGGACGCCGGGGGCACAGGCGGGATATATAAATGACGACCGGGACACAGGGATTGTTCGAATAGAAATTACAGACCGGGACACAAATGACGACCGGGACACCGGGACACAGGGAATATAAATGACGACCGGGACACTCAAAGAGAAATTACAAACTGAGATACCGGGGCACAAATGACGACCGGGACACAGGGAATATAAATGACGACCGGGACACAGGGACACATCATTAGAATAATGAGGTATAGATCTGAATACGGATTTTTTTTTCCCATGGACAATTATATGTTGCATGTTCAAGAGTCAGTAAACCTGACAGTCTATTTATATGCAAAGACAATGGGACAGCGAAGAATGTTGTACATTCGCATGTTTTACGTAGTTAAAAACATATATATAATATATATATATATATATATATATCTATATATATATATATATATATATATATATATATATATATATATATATATATATCCACAGGTGGGACACAGGGACACAACTACAATGGCGCGTAACTAATATGGCGCGTAACGACTTAAGCGCGCGGGGGGGCTTGGGGGGGGCGCGAGGCGCCCCACCAACTAGGTGTTGGGGTGGCGCGAAGTGCCACCCCAACAGCCAGTATAGATAAAAAAAAAATTTGTCTGTGTGTGTGTGTGTGTGTTTGTCAAGTGACGTCATATTTGTGTGTCGACTGACGTCATGTTTGTTGACTGACGTCATTATAAGGATCGAGCTGTATGCGTCATGAAGTTGTTTGTTGACTGACGTCATGTTTGACAACTGATGAAATTACATACCGGGACACAAATGACGACCGGGACACAGGGAATATAAATGACGACCGGGAACCTCAAAGAGAAATTACAGACTGGGACACCCGGACACAAATCATGACCGGGACACAAGGAATATAAATGACGACCGGGACATAACTACAACGGGGACGCCGGGGGCACAGGCGGGATATATAAATGACGACCGGGACACAGGGATTGTTCGAATAGAAATTACAGACCGGGACACAAATGACGACCGGGACACCGGGATACAGGGAATATAAATGACGACCGGGACACTCAAAGAGAAATTACAAACTGGGATACCGGGACACAAATGACGACCGGGACACAGGGAATATAAATGACGACCGGGACACAGGGACACATCATTAGAATAATCAGGTACGGGGGGCTTGGGAGGGGGGGGGCGCGAAGCGCCCCACCAATTAGGTATTGGGATGGCGCGAAGCGCCCCCCAACAGCTAGTAGGGAATATAAATGACGACCGGGACACTCAAAGAGAAAGCGATCGGGACACAAGGAATGTTCGATTAGCAATCACCATCAACAAAGCACCGGGACACAAATGACGACCGGGACACAGGGAATATAAATGACGACCAGGACACTTAAAGAGAAATTACAGACCGGGACACCGGAACACAAATGACGACCGGGACAAAAATGACGACCGGGACACCGGGACACAGGGAATATAAATGACGACCGCGACACTCAAAGAGGAATTACAGACTGGGACACCGGGACACAAATGACGACCGGGACACAGGGAAACAACAACACAGGGGACACCGGGGGGCACAGGGGGATATATAAATGACGACGGGGCCACAAGGAATGTACGATTGGCAATCACCACCAACAAAGCTCAAGGGCAATCATTAGAAAAATGAGGTATAGATCTGAATATAGATTGTTTTTCCCATGGAAAATTATATATTGTATGTTCAAGAGTTGGTAAACCTGACAATCTATTTATATGCACAGACAATGGGACAGCCAAGAATGTTGTACATTCGCATGTTTTACGTAGTTAAATATATATATATATATATATATATATATATATATATATATATATATATATATATATATATATATATATATCTATATTCACAGGTGGGGCACAGGGACACAACTACAATGGCGCGTAACTAATATGGCGCGTAACGACTTACGCGTGCGGGGGGGGCTTGGGGGGGCGAAGCGCCCCCACCAACTAGGTGTTGGGGTGGCGCGAAGCGCCACCCCAACAGCTAGTTTTATCTAAAATTTTCTTTGTGAGACACCAACCGCCCAATAGATCTAGGTAGTTTGTAAAAAATTTAAATTGAGGGACCAGATACTATCATTTTATCAAAATTATCTTTAGTAGCTCAAACAAAGAAAGGGAAAAAATGAAGACAATATTCTTAGAAATTAAAAGATCTATATCTATTATCCTAAAGAGTCAAAATAATTACGATTCCACATGGTAATTGTGTTTCTAGGAGCTAAAACTACTAATGAATTGAACTAATTTTTACTAACATTTGTTACTAATGAATTGAAGTGAAGTGCTCTAATAATTCGGAACATTGTTGGAGGAAACTCTTGATTGACTTTGAGCAGAAATTAGAAATAAAATATAAAAAACTTGCAGATGTTTTTCTTTAAGGAATAACTGTAGACGTATTAACAAATGAACAGGATATCATTTTTAAACAATCCTAATAAGAGCTTATGCCAGATTTGCCTCTCTCTCATTCGGACTATCTTCTTGGCTATTTCTACAATTAGCCATGGCTTGATGCCCACAACTACTTGAATTTAATTCAAAATTAATGGACTCGGTTTGTTTTGAGTTTCAAATGCTGTTTTAAACCCTTGCTTTCATTGACGGTACCATTTCTAAATTTCTCGTCCAATTAATATTTCCGCTAACTCTTAGTATGAATTTTTGCTAGTCATAATTCTATTTTCTTGAGCTAACAGAAAATGGTTAGTAACAAATGGAACAAACAAAATGGGCCTTAAAACAAAGACGTTGGCACTTTGCTATACTTTTTGTCATTATGAAAATAATAATGGTCTGTAGGGCGTTTGAAATTGTCAGCTGTCCTTTTTAGTTAAGCCATCTCTATTATGTATGACTGGAAAACAAATTACTACGGAACTCACCCTACTGTATTTACTTAGCTTGTTTGCTTACGAAATATAACATACTCTTTTTAGCACATGGCGAATCACACGATTGTGTTTCAGGTAATATTTAGAGCAGTAAAGATATAGTGAAATAAGTGTTATTATAGACGGTCTCCGAAATAATGACTTACCCTGTTTCTTTGGCCAGTGGTGTCAATTTACAAGACTGTAACGGGGGGGAGCATATTTTCTAAATCTAGAGGAAAAATTTGTATTTCTTATTTTTTCACGCACCCCCCCCCCCCCCCCTGCATGCAATTGATGCTACTATGTTTGACATTACCTTTTTTCTTCTCTGAATTTAAGCTATGATGGGAAAGAAAAATTAAGTAGTGTCTACTGTTTGAATTTTTGGACTCTTAAAGTCCATAAATTATTTTGGAAGACATTAATGTTTTTGACCAAAATATGGTTTTTCAAAAAGGAATTGCACGTTACCTTTTTAAATAAACTTCACGGAAAAGTTGTCTTTTTTTTTTTATTAATTCAATTTCAAGGGTCTGTTAGACTTTGGACAGTTTCAGAGATCTCACTTTTGATACGCTACTCTAATATGACTCTAATAACTTTTCTTAAAGTGCTCACCTTTTCAGAAATATCTGTATTTCGATCGTCCAAAATAAATATGTTCTCTTCAAAAATCCAACGAGGTTTGCAGTCAACAGGCTAAATCAAAAAGATTAGCGAATGTTGGGTTCCAAAAGGGCATATAACAAAAACTAAAAGCTCATATGGCACTTGTGACGAGGTCGGAAGAGCCAAGAGCTCATAGGGTATGAGCTCTAGCAAAATTCTAAGAATCCATAAATTGCTTTAAAAGGAAAATCTGAGGCTCAATGCCGGTCGGGATTTAAAACAAGAACTCTGAGTCACGAGGTTCTTCTAAATATCAAACTTCATTAAGATCCGATCACCCCACTCGCAAGTTAAAAATACCTCAATTTTTCTAATTTTTCCTCTCCCTTCAGCCCCCCAGATGTTCGAATCGGGGAAAACGACTTTATCAAGTCAATTTGTATAGCTCTCTGACACGCCTACCAATTTTCATCGTCCTAACATGTCCAGAAGCACCAAACTTGCCAAAGCACTGAGCTCCGCCATCTAACTCCCCAAAAGAGAGCGGATCCAGTTCGGTTACGTCAGTCACGTATCTACGACATTTATAAGCATTTTCCAAGATCTCGGGTTCCCCCTCCAGCTTCCCCCAATGTCAACAGATCTGGTCGGGATTTGAAATAAGAGCTCTGAGACGTGAGTTCCTTCTAAATATCAAATTTCTTTAAGATCCGGTTACCTGTTCTTAAGTAAAAATACCCCAGTTTTTTTAACTTTTCCAAATTAACAACCCCCTGCTCCCCCAAAGAGAACAGATCCGTATCAATTATGTCCATTTCGTTTCTATAGCTTGTGCTTATTCTTCTCATCAAGTTTCATCCCGATATCTCCACTCTAAGCGTTTTCCAAGATTCCCGGTTTCCAAGATTTCTGTTTCCCCCCTTCAACCCTATATATCCCCGGATCCGATTCGAATTGAAAATGGAGCATCTTAGACATTAGATTCTTCTATATATCAAATCCAAGATTTCATTAAGATCCAATCACTCCTTCATAAGTTAAAAATACCTCATTTTTCTAATTTTTCAGAATTAATCCTCCCCCCAACTCCCCCAAAGAGAGCGGATCCGTCCCGGTTATGTCAATCACGTATCTAGGACTTGTGCTTATTTTTCCCACCATATTTCATCCCGATCCCTCCACTCTAAGCGTTTTCCAAGATTTTAGGTTCCCCCCCCAATTCCCCCAAATGTTACCGGATCCAGTCGGAATTTAAGATACGAGCTCTGGGACACGATATCCTTCCAAACTTCAAATTTCATTAAGATCCGATCACTCCTTCGTAAGCCAAAAATACCTTATTTTTCTAATTTATTCAGAATTAACCCCCCCCCCAACTCCCCCAAAGAGAGCGGATCCGTCCCGGTTATGCCAATCACGTATCTAGGACTTGTGCTTATTTTTCCCACCAAGTTTCATCCCGATCCCTCCGCTCTAAGCGTTTTCCAAGATTTTAGGTTCCCCCCCTCAATTCCTCCCAATGTCGCCGGATCCAGTCGGTATTTAAAATAAGAGCTCTGAGACACGATATCCTTCCGAACTTCAAATTTCATTAGGATTCGGTCTCTCCTTCGTAAGTTAAAAATTTCATTGAGATCTGATCACCCATTCGTAAGATACCTCGATTTCACGTTTTCTAAGAATTCCGGCTTCCCCCTCCAGCTCCCTTCAGTGTCACCGGATCTGGTCGGGATTTGAAATGAGGGTTTTAAAGCACAAGACCCTTCTAGATATCAAATTTCATTAAGAGCTGATCACCCGTTCGTAAGTTAAAATACCTCATTTTTTCTAATTTTCCGAATTACTCCCCCCCAACCCCACCAAAGAGAGCGGATCCAGCCCAGTTATGTCAGTCACCTATCTTGGACTTGTGCTTATTCTATCCGTCTAGTTTCACCCTGATCTCTCCGCTTTAAGCGTTTCCCAAGATTTTCGCTCCCCCCCCCCCCCCAAATGACACTGGACCTTCTAAATGTGGAATTTCATTAAGATACGATCACTCTTTCGTAAGTTAAAAGTACCCCATTTTTTCTATTTTTTAGAGGTAACCCCCCCCCCAACACCCCCAAAGAGAGCAGATCCGTTCCAGTTATGTCAATCCCGTATCTAGGACTTGTGCTTATTTTTCCAACCAAGTTTCATCCCGATCCCTCCACTCTAAGCATTTTTCAAGAGTTTAGGTTCCGCCCTCCCCAACATCCCCTTCACCAGATAATGTTGAAATTTAATATAAGAGCTCTGAGACATGATATCCTTCCAAACATCAAAGATCCAAGATTTCATTAAGATCCAATCACTCCTTCATAAGTTAAAAATACCTCATTTTTCTAATTTTTCAGAATTAAATCTCCCCCCCAACTCCCCCAAAGAGAGCGGATCCGTCCCGGTTATGTCAATCACGTATCTAGGACTTGTGCTTATTTTTGCCACCATATTTCATCCCGATCCCTCCACTCTAAGCGTTTTCCAAGATTTTAGGTTCCCCCCCCCCCAATTCCCCCAAATGTTACCGGATCCAGTCGGAATTTAAGATACGAGGTCTGGGACACGATATCCTTCCAAACTTCAAATTTCATTAAGATCCGATCACTCCTTCGTAAGCCAAAAATACCTTAGTTTTCTAATTTATTCAGAATTAACCCCCCCCCAACTCCCCCAAAGAGAGCGGATCCGTCCCGGTTATGCCAATCACGTATCTAGGACTTGTGCTTATTTTTCCCACCAAGTTTCATCCCGATCCCTCCGCTCTAAGCGTTTTCCAAGATTTTAGGTTCCCCCCCTCAATTCCTCCCAATGTCGCCGGATCCAGTCGGTATTTAAAATAAGAGCTCTGAGACACGATATCCTTCCAAACTTCAAATTTCATTAGGATTCGGTCTCTCCTTCGTAAGTTAAAAATACCTCATTTTTCTAGTTTTTCCGAATTAACCGGCCCCCACTCCCCCCCCCCCAGATGGTCAAATCGGGAAAACGAAATGAAGCCAAATGATTTGATAGAAGTGACTTTTAGGCTATCGCACATAAGTCAAATTTCTCGCAACAAACTAAGAGAAGCGCGTACGTATGAATTTTTTGGGGGAGGCGATAATAAGGAAACAAATTTAATATGTTAATTTAAAGTATATAGGTTGAAAACATGAGAAAATCTTGATTTTTGGGAGGGTTCAGACACTAAAGTCCCTTCCTCCCACCATACCTCCCTGAATTAAGGATTATGCCCATAATATTACAATGAGATTTAGTCATATATACTGAATATCTAACCCATATTTTTTTTTTGCTCGGAAAATGTTAAGATTTGGGACTACAAGACTACTGTTAACAGTTCAGGAGCCAGTAAGCAAAGG
The DNA here is from genome assembly GCF_032884065.1 of Artemia franciscana. NCBI lineage: Eukaryota > Metazoa > Arthropoda > Branchiopoda > Anostraca > Artemiidae > Artemia > Artemia franciscana. The sequence continues at coordinate 12,236,729 of NC_088878.1, read as the reverse complement.
GCCGGGGACGTCTATAGTAAGACAAATTCATGATAAATGATTGTTCGAAAATTAAAGTAAGGTATACCTTGAATCAAGCTTTTTCTTCTGTTCGGAATGAAATACTTTTTTGAATCTGAAATCCTTTTCAAACTTGTATCAATCAGTTTGTGGTAACGAACTGTAGTAAGGAGCGACCCGGCTCAATAGTAACCGAAGCTCTGAAAAACAGAATTTTAATACCAACAGTTACATCAAAAGAATTACATTTTAATGCTGATTGTAAATATATATGTTTCATCAAGTTTAATCTTACCCATCAAAAGGTACGAGCCTGAGAAAATTTGTCTTATTTTTAGAAAATAGGATGGAACACCTCCTAAACGTCATAAATTCTTAACAAAAATCACACCGTCAGATTCAGCGTATCAGAGAACCCTACTGTAGAAGTTTCAAACTCTTATCTACAAAATGTGGAATTTTGTATTTTTTGCTAGAAGACAGATCACGGATACGCGTTTATTTGTTTGTTTGTTTTTTATTTATTTTTTTCCCCAGGGGTGATCGTATTGACCCAGTGGTCCTAGAATTTTGCGAGAGGGCTCATTCTAACGGAAATTAAAAGCTCTAGTGCCCTTTTTAAGTGACCAAAAAAATTGGAGGGCACCTAAGCCCCCTCCCGCGTACATTTTCCCCAAAGTCACCGGATCCAAATTTTGATATAGTAATTTGTCTTAGCCGACAACCTAATAACTATGTCTTTGGGGACGACTTAATCCCCCAAAGTCCCTGGGGAAGGGCTGCAAGTTACAAACTGACCATTGTTTACATATAGTACTGGTCATTATGAAGTGCAAAGACGTTTTCACGGGATTTTTTTGCGTTGGGGTAGGGGTTGGGGGGGGAGCTGTTATGTGGGAGGATCTTTCCATGGAGGAATTTATCACGAGGGAAGAGAATTTCCACGAAGGGGGCGTAGGATTTTCTAGTATTTTTTTTTTAAATGAGAAAATAAATAAAAAAATTTCAACTGGAAGTAATGATCAGCATTAAAACTTAAAACGAACACAAAATATTACGTATGTAAGGTGGTTCGTCTTTTCCACAATACCTTGCTCTTTACGATAAAGTATTTTTAGTAATCTCAACTATTTATTCTACGGCCTTTGTGATTCAGGGTTCATTCTTAAAGATTTGGGACGAAATTCAAGCTTTAAAGTAAAGAGCAAGGTATTGACGAGAGGGCAAACTCTCTCATATTCGTAATAAAAATACACAAATATAGCTTACGTAAGTTCGTTACGTAAGTTAGTTCGTCAGGTACGCATGTTTATTGCTAACACAAATGTTTATAAAAAAATTAGTTACATTTTTAAGTAGCCAAAACTTGGAGGGCAACTAGGACTCCTCTCCCACTCCCTTTTTTAGCAAAATTGTACGATCAAAACGTTGAGAAAGACATTTAGCAAAAAAAAATTAATGTGCAAATTTTGTTTTATTTATTCAAGTGCGGTGAGCCAAAATCAAAACATCCCTTAATTCAAAAACGTTCAGAAATTAAATAAAAAACAAGCGTTTTTTAACTGTATGTAAGGCTCTTTACACTAAAGTTTTTTATTGTTTTAAAAAGTAGAGTTGTGACAAACAGTCAAACTTTAGCGTAAATCGCATGGCGTTGAGAAGGGACAACCCCTTTCATATACGGAATAATTTCTGTTCGTTTTAAGTTTTAATGTCGCTCTTTACATGCAGTCATAAAAACTTGTTTTTTTTTCTGTTTAATTTAACAACCAAAAGTGGCAAGCTTTTTTAGTGTACCTTTGGAAAATAAACATGCTCCTGAAATATTATTGACCATTATTTCCTTTCTCCCCCGAATGGGTTAGAAGGATGCCGTAAGGAAAGATTTAAGGGAAAATAGTACTTCCTGGTAGAGGGCAAAGATATTTACTTTGAACAGGCTGGGGAGGAGGATGAGTGTGTGTAGATTTATTGACCTCAGGCGGCTTGATGCTGCAGTAAGTTGTTAGCAGTAGTAGTAGTAGTAGTAGTAATTATTTTGTTTGCTTTACGTAATGGTAACCTTAATTAATCAGGGTTGCAAAGGTAGCTAGCAACCTATAAGAGACGATCACACACCATAGTAAAAACTAAAATAAAACCCTTGTATAGAAATTGCACCATTTCATGGCTTGAACAATAAGGAAATTATATTGGCTTTAAAATCAAGAAAAGTGGCTGCAGCCACGATATTCTGCATATACGGTATCCTTTTTTCTTTCTGTTTTTTTGTTCTCCTCGGCTAGCTGGGCACTTAAAATCATAGAAAATCATAGAGAGCTGTATAATAGCTCATTTTAAAGACAATTGCTACATCTAGTGCCATCGTTATAATCTTATAGGTTATAACCATATATGATGTAATAAGTGAATGTCATATTTATGCACGCTTATCTTTCGATAGTATAATAATATAAGAATAAATTTTTTAGATCAATTTTTTAGGAAAACCTACCTTTTCCTATAACACTGTAGTAGCAAGTTTTATTTTTTATATTATAAGAAGTGTGTAGACATAGGTATGTAAAATGCAGTAATTCTTTTAGGGGTTTTAACAAAAAATAGTGCATAAAGACATGTGCCCACAGGGATGCACACAGAGGAGAGGGGGAGCTCAAAACCCCATTCCCACTCCCCCAAGTCTGATATTTTCTTGAAAAATTTCTGGGTGCTTTTTATTTAAATTTTGAAATAAAATTATCTTGTTCTATTAACCACCTCCAAAGCCCCTCCTCTAAATGCCGAAATTGTTACGATTACCGCTAGGTTTTTCGAATAATTTACGTAATTTTCGGAGAGAGTTACGACAAACTTGGGTTCCATCAATACCTCCTTACCTTAAATATAAACAAATCCATGTATACAGGAATGAATACAAACATAAAATAATGCTAAAACCTGTTCATATCTTCATGGTTTAACTTGGGCTTTCCCACATTTTTATTTCTTGCTGTGTCCGTGTTTAACTTTTTGAAATTACACTTGAAGAAGTATAAATTTTATTTTCAATGTCTATGTAAAACGATATATATTTCAAGCACCTATCAAACAGTTCGTGGTAACGAACTGTTGTAAGGAGCGACCCGGCTCAATAGTAAACGAAACTCTAAAAAACGGAATTTCGATGCTAAAAGATATATCAAAAGAATCGGATTTTTATGCTGATTTTAAATATATAAGTTTCATCAGTCTTTAGCGTAAAGAGCGGGGCGTCGAGGAGGAAAAACCCCTTTCATATACGGAGTAATTTCTGTTCGTTTTAAGTTTTAATGTTGCTCCTTACTTTCATTTCAAAAAACTTGTTTTTTTATTTAATTTAATAATGAGTGAAATGGTGCAACCCAACATTTCAGAAACCTTTCAATCAAGTACGTAGCGTTACCTTTGCTGATCAGATCTCCGTAGGTGCGCGAGAAATAGCGCCGCTGAAACTGCTGGATCCACCATGGGTCTAATGTGCTCCAAAACTTCAGAAACTTCAGTCACTGCTAAAATTTGCTCTGTGTAACAACGGAGTGTCCCGATGTCTGAAAGAGAGCTGTGAATGCAAAGTCGTTGGCGTGCGAGATTGGATAAATTTTGAGAACTGTCGGATACTTTACAGAAAATGTAACTAAATAAGTTTTCCCTTTTATAGTCCACGTTTTTGCTTGTCTGTTTAGACCAAATTTCAAAAAAATACAAGATGCTTTTACAAATTCGGAAAACGAGTGGCAGAAAGCAAAATATTGTCTAAAAATTTATTTGGTAGATTTTCACCTAGCCTCTGACCAAGATCTTCGTTTTCTTATGCAGTGGCAAGCAGGGGTGCCAATTCACGAAAATATTGGGCGAGGGGTATGGAATTTCTAATCGAGCTACAGAAAAGTTATTTCTCAGTATCTGGGGGTTGATTTTCTAATTTGTTCAATGAAAATTCAAAATAAAGTTGTTGCGAATATGTCCAAAATTTTTTTTTAAGATCTGGAGATATGTTATAATCAACTGAATTATTTAAATTCCTACTTGTAGACGTGTTGTTCAAAAGTAATTTCAACGATTGTTTTTTAATATCCTATGGAAGATATTACATCTAAGCTTGTTCAACGAATATAACAAAAAAAATGTTTGATGACCTTTGAGGATACATTATAATTAATCGAATTATTTGAATTTCTACTAATTTAAATACAAAATACAAAAAATCAGGGATCAGCTTCAACTTTTACTTTTATAATATTTTTTATTTTATTTTATAATTAAATTTTATAATTAAATATTTCATAATTAATATTTTATAATTTTTATTTTATAATTAAAAGTAATTTAATGTCCTATTGACGATAATGCAGCTAATTTTAGGGCCGTAGAAGAGTCGTTATTAAAAAAATAATTAGCCATAAGTCTGGGAATTGTAGAGGCAGCTCAGTGTTAAGCATTGCGATAACAGATTATAATTAATCTGTAGTATAATTAATTAATTAATATTATTAATTAATGAAAATAAAATTCTAGTTGATTGACTTTTGGCTATCTCGGAAAGGGGCTAGGTTAGGAAAATGAAAATTTCACGGATGGGTCTAAAGTATGTCCCGGGAAGGTATTTTGAAGTACCCACCTCCACTCCTTCTCCCTCTAGGGGACCCTGAAATTTGCCTTAAATATATTCGCTGAACATATCAATGTTTTTTTTCAAATTTAGGAAATGTATTTGCATATCTTTAAAACCTTGAAAATTGTGATTGAGCAAAGTTTTGAGGCTGAAAACAATTTTGTGTACTTCATTCAAGCAGAAGATCTATTTTGCAAGGTTTCACTTTTATAACACACGTATTTTTAAAGATCATCAAAGGTTAGGGCCCTCTAGAGGGAGAAGGAGAGGAGGTGAGTACTTCAAAATACCTTTCCGGGACATACTTTAGCCTTTAGACTCATCCCTGAAAGTTTCATTTTCCTAACCTAACCCCTTTCCGAGATAGCCAAATGACAATCAACTAGAATTTTACATTAATTAAGTATAATAAATCTTTTAGTTATAAATTATAATTAAAAGTAATTTAATGTCCTATTGACGATAATTTCAGGGCGGTAGAAGAGTGGTTGTTCAAAAATAATTGGCAGTAATTCTGGGAATTGTAGAGGCAGCTCAGTGTTAAGCATTGCGATAAAAGAGTATAATTAATCTGTAGTATAATTAATTTATTAATTAATTAAGCATAATTAATCGTTTAATTATAAATTATAATTTATAACTAAAAGTAATTTTATGCCTATTGACGATAATGCAACTAATTTCAGGGCGGTAGAAGAGTAGTTATTCAAAAAATATTTGGCAATAAGTCTGGGAATTGTAGAGACAGCTCAGTGTTAAGCATTGCGATAAAAGAGTATAATTAATCTGTAGTATAATTAATTAGCATAATTAATTAAGTATAACTAATCTTTTAATTAAAAATTATAATTTATAATTAAAAGTAATTTTATGTCCTATTGACGATAATACAGCTAATTTCAGGGCGGTAGAAGAGTAGTTATTCAAAAAATATTTGGCAATAAGTCTGGGAATTGTAGAGGCAGCTCAGTGTTAAGCATTGCGATAAAAGAGTATAATTAATCTCTAATATAATTAATTTATTAATTAATTAAGCATAATTAATCTTTTAATTATAAATTGTAATTTATAATTAAAAGTAATTTGATGTCCTATTGACGATAATGCAACTAATTTCAGGGCGGTAGAAGAGTAGTTATTCAAAAAATATGTGGCAATAAGTCTGGGAATTGTAGAGGCAGCTCAGTGTTAAGCATTGCCATAAAAGAGTATAATTAATCTGTAGTATAATTAATTAGTAGCCTATAATTAATTAAGTATAACTAATCTTTTAATTACAAATTGTTATTTATAATTAAAAGTAATTTAATGTCCTATTGACGATAATGCAGCTAATTTCAGGGCGGTAGAAGAGTTGTTATTCAAAAAATAATTGACAATAAGTCTGGGAATTGTAGAGGCATCTTAGTGCTAAGCATTGCGATAACAGAGTATAATAAATCTATCAAAAGCCATGTTAGACAAATCAGCAGCCGAAATGGGTTTTGGTAACATTTCCACACCCATTTTGGCCAAAATGGGTTTGAAACTGTGGTGACTGTTCTAGTCAGTGAAGTTTATGCTTTGCATTTTCCATCTCGTGACTCTAATAGAATTTTAATGTACAAGCCTTTATAGCGACAAAAAGTTGTTCATAAAATGTTTGTCTCTAGTTTTCTAAAATAATTAAGTAGCCTATTTAATATTGAAGAGGTGTGTACATCTGTGTATATCTATTGAGTATATCTATATCTATTGAGTATATCTATATCTATTATCTATTGATCTATATATCTATATCTATATCTATCTGTATATCTATCTGTATATCTATATCTATTGAGTATATCTATATGTATATCTATTGAGAGGTGTGTATATCTATTGAAGAGGTGTGTATATCTGTTTATATCTATTGAGTATATCTATATCTATTGAGTATATCTATTATCTATATATCTAAATCTATATCTATCTGTATATCTATCTGTATATCTATATCTATTGAGTATATCTATATCTATTGAGTATATCTATATGTATATCTATTGAGAGGTGTGTATATCTATTGAAGAGGTGTGTATATCTGTTTATATCTATTGAGTATATCTATTATCTATATATCTAAATCTATATCTATCTGTATATCTATCTGTATATCTATATCTATTGAGTATATCTATATCTATTGAGTATATCTATATGTATATCTATTGAGAGGTGTGTATATCTATTGAAGAGGTGTGTATATCTGTAAAACAAAGACAACAGTGCACTATTCGGAGATTGAAGAGTGATATTCTCCTTGTCTTTGGCAATTTCTCGTGAAAATACTGCTTCTGGCCTAAATCCGAAGCTTTTTTACTAACTACAAAATCTGTCTTTATTTAATTTCATTGTATTAATGAAGTGAAGTTATAAACAACGTGCAATAAATATAATGCGAAACATGAATATGAAAAAAATAAACATGTAAATTCTTGTATGGTTGCTAACATGTGTCTTTACATTTGGAATATCCCCTGTCTGACTTGTCCTCTAAGTCGCAAAATGACAGTTCGGAGCAATTATTCGCATTCCAGGAAGATTCTTCAACTTCTTAAATTTTTGTTTTTCAAGTGATTGTCTTAATTATGACATTAGTCCGTGTTGCTGTTGTATCAGCTCTGTATGAACTTTGGTTTTGCTGCTACATCTTTCTAATACAAACAAAAAGTTTGGGGTAAAACGATTCAAGGCTAATTCTTTTATTTTTCAAGAAACAAACTTCAAAATTCAAATTCGTTTTTCTAGAAACAAAATCAAAAAATGAAATTTTTGTTTTTCAAGAAATTGTCTTAATTATGACATTTAGTCCTTGCTGCTGTTGTATCAGCTCGGCATGAACTTTGTTTTTGCTGCTACAGCTTTCTAATACAAAAGAAAAAAGTTTGGAAAAAACGGTTTAAAGCGAAACTTTTTGTTTTTCAAGAAACAAAACTCAAAATTCAAATTTGTTTTTCAAGGAACAAAATAAAAACACCAAATTTTTGTTTTTCAAGAAATTGTCTTAATTATGATATTTTGTCCTTGTTGCCGTTGTATTAGCTCTGTATGAATTTTGTTTTGGCTGCTATAGCTTTCTAATACAAAAGAGGAAGTTTGAAAAAAATGGTTCATAGCTAAATTTTTTTTTCAAGAAACAAAATTCCAAATTCAAGTTCGTTTTTAAAGAAACAAAATCAAAGACAAATTTTTTGTTTTTCAAGAAATTATCTTAATTATGACATTTAGTCCTTGTTACTGTTGTATCAGCTCTTTGTGAGCTTTGTTTTTGCTGCTACAGCTTTCTAATACAAAGAAATTGTTTGGAAAACAATGGTTCAAAGCTATTTTTTCGTTTTTCAAGAGACAAAAGTCAAAATTCAAATTTGTTTTTCAATAAACAAAATCAAAAAGAAAAATTTTGTTTTTCAAGAAATTGTCTTAATTATGACATTTAGTCCTTGTTGCTGTTGTATCAGCTCTGTATGAACTTTGTTTTTGCTGCTACAGCTTTTTAACACAAAGAAGAAGTATGGAAAAGAATGTTTCGAAGCTAAATTTTTTGTTTTTCAAGAAACAAAATTCAAAATTCAAATTTTTTTTCAAGAAACAAAATAAAAAAATAAAATTTTTGTTTTTCCAGAGATTGTCTTAATTATGACATTTAGTCCTTGTTGCTGTTGTATCAGATCTGCTTGAACTTTGTTTTGCTGCTACAGCTTTCTAATACAAAGAAAAAGTTTGGAAAAAAAGGGTTCAAAGCTAAAATATTTTTTTTTGGGGGGGTAGTGGAGATAGTCACTTTAGAGTACCCTCCCAGGTCATACTTTAGTCCGTAGACCTGCCCTGAAAGTTTTATTTTCATAACCAAACCCCTTTCCAAGACGGCTAAAGTAGAATTTTACGAAGTTTACGGCTACTACTACTTAAAATTCACCACAGCACTAACCCACCTGAGGCCGATACAGCTTCACAGGTCCCTTCTCTATCCCAACATATTCAAAGCGACCCTCTTTACATCCTCCCAGGAAGTTCACATTTCCTTAGATCTTTCCTTACGACATCCTCCCACCCCACCCGAGCTGCTTTTTGTTTAGTCCCAGAAGGTTGGCCGAAAAGGACAATCATTGGCAATCTATCATCCTTCATCCACAGAATGTGCCATAGCCATCTCAACCTTTCTTTAATTACAGTGCTAGAAAGAGAGATTGAACCAAACATTTCATATAGCCTTCCGTTATAAATACGGTCGGTCAGTCGGGAACCCAAAACAGTCTGTGGACAATATCTCGGGAAAATTTCTAGAAAATCTTCCCCCGTTTTTCGGAGCACCCATGCTTCAGAATCATATTTGACCACTGTCATCATTGTAGCTTCTAATATTCTAATCCTGGTCACAGACTTATCTTCCTGTTCTTCCAAACTTTTCTTCAACTGTATTAAAAAACATGGGCCTTGGCTGTTCATATTTCAACATCTTCTTTGCACTCAACGTCTTTACTAATAATACTACTGAGGCAAGTGAAGCGGTCCACTTGATAGATCTTTTTGTTACCCATCGTCACTTTTTCATCTTCACTTATTAGCAGCCCTAGCTACTTAGTCTTCTTAACCTTAATTAAATAAAAAAACAAGGTTTTTGTTTAACCAAAAGTTAGGAACAACATTAAAACTTAAAACGAATAGAAAGTATTCCGTATAGGAAAGGGGCTGTCCCCTCCTCAACGCTCCGCTCTTTACTCTATTTTTTTTTTTTTTTTTTTTTTAAGTAGACTTGTGAGAAAGAGTCAAACTTTAGCGTAAAGAGCGGGAAGATGAGGAGGGGGCAGCTCCTTTCATATACGGAATAATTTCTGTTTGTTTTAAGTTTTAAGGTTGCTGCTTAATTATAGTTAAAAAAACTTCTTTTTATTCAATTTCTGATCGTTTTTAAATAATGCTGGGGAATCTGGCACCCCTTTCTTGGAAAATGTTCTTCCCACATGAAAAATTTTTCCATGGAAAGATCCTCCCGCGTAATCTTCTCTTCCCAACCACCCCATCAGAAAAAATGCCCCGTGAAAACGTCTGTATGCTTCTTAAGAACCAATAGCCTACTATATGTAAACAATGGGCAAAGTCCACAACTTCCTGCCCTTCTCTCGGGGACTGCGGGGGATTAAGTCATCATCAAGGACTTAGTTATTCGATTTGTTAGTATATAGAACGAAATGGCTATCTCAAAATTTTGATCGGGTTACTATGGGAAGAAATGAACGTAGGAGGGGGTCTAGCTGTTCTTAATTTTTGTCACTTAAAAAGGGCACTAGAACTTTTAGTTTTCCGTTTGAATGAGCCCTCTCGCAATATTCTAGGACCATGAGGTCGATGTGATTACCTTTGGGAAGAAAAGAAATCCGTGATTTTTCATCTGGCAAAAAATACTAAATTCCACATTTTGCCAATAGGAGCTTGAAACCTCTATAATGGGGTTCTCTGATACACTGAATCTGATGGCGTGATATTCATTAGGATTCTATGAAGATTGTTTCCCCTTTTTTCGAAAATAAGGCAAATTTTCCAGGCTCATAACTTTTGATGGGTTAACTAACCTTGATTAAACTTATATATTTGAGATCAGCGTAAAAATTCGATCCTTTTGATACATATATTGGTGCCAAAATTCCGTTTTTTAGAGTTTCGGTTACTATTGAGCTGGGCTGCTCCATACTTACTCCTAATTATCACCAACTGTTTGAGTTTTAAACCTATTCTAGCAACCGAACTCGCAAAACCTACAAAAGTTCTGTCATTTTCCTCACCATTTCATGTAGGATGCTTAAGTCATCAATATAATCTAAGTTAAGGAAAGTTTTACTTCTCCATTTGATTTTGTGTTTTCTGTTTGTTTTTCCTGCGTTCCTTAAGACAAAGGCCATTAAATTATCCATACAAATGGGGATAGACCACAAACCTTTTTAACTCCTAATTTAATACGAAACCAGCTACTAACCCATTTCTTACCTTAACCGCAGCGGTATTATTCCCGTACATTGTACTAATCACATTAATGAATTTATCTTGTTATATCATATAAAGTTTTTCCACTGCATCTCTTAAGTTAAATTCACTTAAAAACCAGGATTATCCTTGCATTAAGATAACTAATCAGCTTCAAGGATCTCTAAATCTCGATGAATGGGCGATCTTATTTTGAGGAAATTTTGTAGAAGTTAAGTGTGATAAAACTAAAGATATGTCTACTGCTATTACACCTCCCATTAGTAATTCTACTGCGAAAGAAGCTAAAAGATCAAAAAAAAAAGTGTAACACCAAACTCTGTGGAAGTTAAAGATGTTTCGTTTGACTCGAAATGAACTGTGAGTTGGAAAAACAAATATGAAGAGGACGTAAGTTATAATATGCTGCTATTATATATTTTCTTGTTCAAACGCATAGAATCACAATTAAATATTAAACCTGCACATAATGTGCTTTGCGTCCCGGTTTCTTGGTAACATAACAACATACGGACCCAATGGAGTTTAGGGGAGACTGACCGCATCGGTTTCTCTGTCCCGATTTTGGCTTGTATTGTAGGAACCACTTTTGATTCGACAACTCTCACAGAGCATGGATGACTTGGCGGAAATAAGTATTAAAATAAACGGTGGCCAGAGCAAAAAAGATGAAACAGAACTTTGATGCTGCTTGGGATGGAAGCAACTGTGGCAATATAAAGAGGAGTATTACATTTCTCCCAATTGCGTGTAGACCCACTTTTTGGAACAAGCATTTTTAGTGGTCTATTATGACTGAATCTGAACGAAAGTCCAGACTGTAACTGGAAAACTAGGAATGGATAAGCATGAAAGTACGTGATCAATATTAGAGGTATGACCACTAGTGTGGGTGTACGGAGAATCGAGGGACTTTGGCCAAATCTTAAAAGTGGTGGGGAGGCAATTCATAAAAATATCAGAATAAATATGATTCTCGTATGGGTTACAGTTAAGGTCCCCGGCAATTAGCCAATTACACATACTAAGCTCAAGAGACTCCAAATGTTGGCTTAGGGCTTCTGCTGCTCTTGAGAACTTTGTCAGAGAGACAATATTGTTGTAGTGAGTAGGCATGTATATTCTGAGGAACTCAATTCCCTCAAAAGAGACGCACAACAGAATACTGCTTCTAATAGTCGGCTTTGCCAAAAGTTCCATCCTAGCGTATAATACCTTTTGAGTGATTTATATTAAAGTTTTGGGTACATGTAAGGCTTTTATCTGATCCTGTAGATAAGACAGTAAAATTTGATATAAAAGGCTCGCAAAGATATTTATGCATTCGAGAAGAAATACACCGCATTTACGAAAAGCACAATTTCCCAATTGAAAATGGAATTTCCTTGCCTTATTCTCGGTCACAAAATGTCTGTATTTTTGCTTTTTCTCTTTAATATTTGTAAGTAAATAAGAAGAAACTAAAATGTCGCATACTATTGAAGGTGTCTTGTTTAGTTGCAGGTCATGTGCCGATATTTGTCATAGAATGGCAGGGAAAGAAATCTTTATCAGTCTATTAAGTCTTCTTTTTCTCAAGCAATCAGTAGACGCATTTGATGCAGGTGAGTTAACCTTTTTTTGGTTCTATCTTCTTTAATACTCTATTGTACTACTCATATGCAGGTTCAGAAATATGTAGGCTTGAAAGAAATAGTGAAAGGGTTTAAACTTGCCCTGTACCTACCCTGTGACAAAACTGCATATCATTTCGCAATTTTTCTTTCATTTTTTTTTAATTACGAAGTTTTCTTTCCCAAAAAAAAAAATGACTTTCTCCCCTGTAAGATTTCCATCCCATAGATGTCATGAGAACAATTTTTTTGCTAGATTTATAATTCCCCTGTCACTGCTTTTGTGTGTGTGTGTGTGTGCATGAAAGTGACTTTCTAAAACTGTATCGAAGCTCTGTGAAAAGTGTTCATTCAACATATTTTTCACGGCTAAGCTAATAAGAATGTAATTGGCTGCCAAGAGAAAATCACATAAAAAGGGATATTTCTAGTGTTGCATTACTTTTTCCATGGAGTTCTAGAAAAACGAATTGTATGGTTATCTGTGTCTGAGTTTTTTTTTTTTTTATTTATGAGTATCAACAGCTAGTTTTTGGATGCATCACGACCATTCAGCTAAGGAGTGCGAACATTCGGGGAATTCAGATCGTAGAAATCGTTCTCATAGGCCTTTTATTCCTTTTGTTGAGCCTAAGGTGCAGAAGTGGAACTGCAATGATTATAGAACTAAAGACTCTGCTCGTCCTTTTCTGGCACGACGAGCAGATCAGACGTTCTTATGAAAAAACGAAAAGAAGCTTGAAACGTGGTTCAAAAACTAGATGGAATGTGAAGGCTAGAGCAAATAAATTAATTTATTGACAACCATAAGCAGTAAAAGCTAAAAAATAGTAGGTCACATTGCTTCACTTCCAAGATATATTTAATGCCCAGAGTTAGTAATTTGGGAAAAGACTATGGGATATGTTGACTGGCTAAAATCTAATAGAAAATTTCACACATGATCTAGGCTTGTACATCACTTCAAGGCTTTTTAACACCTGAAAAAGCATTCCTGACGCAAGACTTTGTAAAGCATTCGCATTCGTAAAACTTATCTATATCACATAGGTACTGGAAATAGAGTATAGTACCTCAGAAATATGAAAACAATAAGACAAGTCAGTCACCTTCCGAAGCAGAGAACGAAGAATGCGATAATACAGAAGAGGGTATCTTCAGAGGATAGCTAAAAGAAATCCTAGATTAAATATTCTCTTATCTAAGACTCATGCGTCGAGGCAGCTACCGAGCGAATAGAGATATTGGCTTTCTGTTTAAACAACGTCTACAGCCTGGGGTCTGCAGCATGGGGTTAGTCTGCAGCAGAGTTATGAATAAACTTTACTGATCTGCAAATTAAGTACAACACAGACTTTCGGAAGACGGAAATGTCCTCCAAGAAAGAAAATTTCAGGCTTCGAATTCCACAATTGGTAAAAAAAGAAATTTAATGTTGATATTGTGCGGTCCATGGTTAATTTGCATTGCAACAGCCTGAGTATTAAAATTGCTTCTTGTATTATCCTCACCCTCTGTACCACCGCTGTGTCTTGCGAGAAATTTTTATAAGGTAAATTACTTTAGTTCATGTCTACCATGGAACAAAAAGTTTAATTTACATCCCCTGCTGTTAACACCACATTACCAAGATGATCGTTGTTATTCAGTTTTGGAGGATTTCTAAACAAATCTATACTTTAAATAAATACTAGATCTGTAAAGTACACACTTAATTATAATTATGAACTATAAATCCAAAAGAACTGACCAGTAAAATACTCTATTGAATAATTGACCCCCAAGGTTTTCATCAGGCAACTTGTCATTCTTCTCAGAAAACATCAAGCTTAAGTCAACTTCAAAGGAGTATCCAACAGAAAGGCTTTTTTTTTAAATTGGCTGGTTTTAGCACAAAATTTAAGCATACTTGTATTCGCGCAAGAATGTGCTTGTCTTTATAGATGGTAAGGTCCATAGGTGGTAGCTAACCATTCATCGAATCACCATTTACAAAACAAATCTAAATAAATTCTTCCCTTCGAAAAGTTGGTTCGTCATAAAAGTGAGAGCTATTTCGTCGAAAAAATTCCATCAGTAAAATTTTTCCTGTCTCTGAAAAAAATATACAAGTGAATTAATGGGTTAGTCATAGCATTAAAACTCAATAGCACTTCTAGATGGTCATGGGATATGCTCATGCTGAAGTTCATAATGTCGTAAAGGTCTTTGTAGGCTACGGCTATAAAACATATTTTGACTGCCTCCCCTTTCCATTTTGGTCGCAAAAAACTAAAATTGATCTGAAATAATAAAAAAATTGCACTTGTTCGCGGAGTTCAAGATAATGGTGGCTTTTTTTTTACTCTGGCAAATCTTATAATCAATTTTCATCCTTCATACTTAAAACGCGTCCAAAGACAGTCTTATTAGGAGGACCTTTCTAGAACTTTGACTATTCAAGCCTAACGTTTTCTAACGTTTCATCATGAGACAACGCCTTCCTCTTCAAACGATTTAAAGCATGTGCTATAATGTGCCTCTAAATAGCTGCAATAGAATCGGAGTCAACGTAGTAGCGTGTCAAAACTTAATATAAAAAGGTAAAATTAAAGAATGTTCCTTGATTCTGTTTGGCTTATTTATTGTCATCGATATAGATACGAGTAGAAAATTGATGGTCAGTTATATGACGGAGAGTCAGTGAAATACTGATTACAAAACTTGTGGAATATTTGATCTTTGATCTAAACAAATAGTGTTAAATAGAATCGTTTACCAGCGTTTAAAAAGGGCACCAGACGTCGCTAAGTCAAGGAGGATAAAGTTCACTGTGCTTCTCTTTAATAAGTTTGACAAATTTGGCCCTGGCGTACACAAAGTAGAGACTTATTTCCGTTTCAATAAGTTGGGCAAGTTTAGCTTCGCTTTTGTTTGTCATTAAATTTGTAAAGGCTACAACCAATACACAAAAAAGAAAGCTGAAAAGCAGATATTCTTTCCAATATCGGCATAATTTTATGCTGACAGTGACGTGTCTCCCCTATCCAAGTGCTGGCACAGAATGATGGTTTTCAGAATTTAAAGTGACGAAAAGTCCCTTTACAGAATAATATATTTCATCAAAAATCATTTTCCAGCCCATTGCATGTCGGAGGAGTAGCTCACAACTGTATATCGTGAGATTAATCGAATATGTACCATGTGATTTCGGAGCCAAAGTATTATTCTGAAATGATTATTTCTTGCACGTTTTTACCTTGTTCAGATTTGTCTGAACTTTGAGTTATCAACTTGACAATCTATTTTGGAGAGCTACACAATTTCGAAAAACGTGAATAAAACACACTAATTTTATGTGATAAAATAAGGAGTTATAAGAAAAATGGTAAGAATCTTGGCATTGTGGAGGGAGGGTGTGGGCCAAAAGTCTACCTCTCCCTGCCTACGTGTATATCTGCATATGTCTTTTTCTGGCAAAATAGCCGAGTGATGTTAAAATCGACGACTAATTATTCAGTGTCTCGGTGAAATGGGGCCAGCCTCTTCCTGGGTGTGCCTAGCGTGACCACAGCTTTTGATATCGTAGGACCAGCTTTGATTTTTTACTGAAGTACACTGTTGTATCAAGACAAGAGATACCTGGTTACTCAGATGCTTGTGAAAACCTATACAAAGGGGGGAGCGGAAGGGAATTGGAAGGGAACCGGTTCTCCTAGGTCAAGTGAAAATGACTGAAAACTGAAGAATGGGCCATAGATAAGATAGATAGGATTTATTGAAAAAGCCTGTGGGCCATATAGTACCATAAAGGTAATGGTATACTAAAGAAAACTGACCTGTTTCTGTGGATGCTTGAATTAGGTAGACTTATCTTAGTTTTGACAAGATATTTGAACACATTAAATTTAGCTGGGGGGCGGCAAACTGGGTTGTAGAGGACAGTTGTCCCTCCCTGCCCCATAGCAAGTTACGCCCCTGTTGAATTCACTTTTTCAAAACGCTTTTTAACACGAAATCTATTCTACAAAGAAAAGAAGAACACTTAAAGAAATGAAAAAAAAAAGTCTCTCAATTGATAAAAAGGGTAAATATAAAAGAAAGGGCTACTTTATAACATATACCTTAACAAAAATTTTCCTGTTTGATTCAATGTAAAAGGTCATAGTCGTGAGCATAGCTAGAGGACTAGTTCCTCTCCTCCTATAGTTCATATTATTTTCCTTTTAAAATCCTCAAAAGAGAGCGCGAAGCTAGGTTCGAACAAAAGGCAGTAAGTCCACTTCCCTATCTGGCCAGTTTCCCCGTACCCAAAGATATAATTGCAAGATACACCCACGGCTAGACTTGAACCAATTATCCTTTTTGCTGCAGCAAAACATTGCCAACAATGGATACGTTCAAAGGCGCAACCGTTTCCTTTTATATGGTTCAGGCTGGCGACCGTGCTCCAGAAGTATCACGATCAGTCTTTTTAAGAATGGAACATACAAGTATTGCTATCTTAAACCAGTGCGCTTGCGCACTGTCAATGCGCATACGCATGGATGCCGTGTAATGGAGACTGAAGGCTACCAGAAGTACCAAATTCAATCCAGAGGGATCGTGAATGGCTTTTGAGTAGATGAAAATGATCGCATGACAACACTCTCACCTAATGAGAGGCTTTTTTTTCACTTAAATAAAGGTATTGAAAGGGAAAGTAGTATGCTATGTCTTTACTCAAAGAGTAACTGAGAGAAAAATTTGTCAAGTAAAATGAAAATTTTATGGTCCTTCTGGTCCGAATTTGGAGCTTCTGGTACAGTTTCTTGTACCAGACATACATCTGTATGTACATTGACCGCAAGCGCACCGGTTGAAATTGGTGATACTTGGGCATTGCGAAAATGAGATCTGTAGACCACGTTCGCTACCTTGTATGTATCTTTATGCTATCTCCGGTAATCCCAAAGCTTGTACACTATTATATACTAACAGTAATTATTTACTAATAGGTTGTCAAATTTATCTTTTAGCTCGTTGTTTAGCTGCTCTTGGTATGGAGTCTGGTACAATTAAAGACGAAGATATCCAGGCAAGTTCTTCATTTGAAAATGGGAGTGTTGGACCTCAAAATGCAAGGTAGATTTGTTTTCAATACATATATAAAAACGCATACAATAAAAATGTTGTTTTCTTCAAGAAGGGCTCTCACCTTTTTGTCTGGTGTAACTATACATGACGTCCTACTTTTAATCCTTCCTTCTGTTCTTTATTTCTACACCTGTGCATCTCATCCTCCCTCTGTATTTCTATGGCTCTTTAAAACATAAAACAGACTCGCAAATAGCCTGAATATTTTACTTATATATTTAGAGCCATTATTAAGTCTATTTTGGATGTTTAATATTTGTTTTTATCCCAACTCCAAGAAAATATGTGATATAAGATGGGTGGCCGTAAAATATAAAACAGTCTAAAAAATATAAAGCTAAACCAGTGCTGCTTTGTACTTCAGCCCGTGGTCTGGCTCCTTCAATTTTTTTTTTTGAAGTAAACCACATGTCCCTTAACCTCCGCAGTAGGGATCAATGCCTAAACCCAGCCCCTGATCAAGATCGTGTTTTGCATTTATCCAAGTTTTACATTTAATTTTTGACCTTGACCTTTGATGATTTTGACCTTGTCATTTGTAAGATCTTTAGCTGTAAAGGAATTTTCAAAATTATCAATTATTTTAGGAAGGAAATTGGGACTAATTTAGGTTCTGTTAAATAATTTAGAAACTTGTTGGGTTTCTACTTTTCCTCTCCTACTGTAAATTCGAAGCAATGTTTCAGTGCACTGCAAAAAGTGAATGATTTATGCTGTAATAAGCTACATTTGTGTACCTATATCTTTTTCCTTTTTCCTATATCTATATTTCCTTTTTTTTCATTTTCTGTTTTTTTTCCTTTTTGTTATTTCCTCTACTAACTTTTTCTGCTTGATTGTTTTTTGTTTTTTTTTGCCTGTGAGTATTATTGAGAGGAAATAATAATTAGATGAAATATTGCACACAGGTCAGCTAATTGTCTAATTACGGCCATATCTTCGATTTAATTGTTGTATTCCATGAATTAATGAAACAATGATTTTGTATACATTCAAAACCCATGAACCATGATTCCCGTGTGGGGTGTATGCCCGCCAATGGGGCATGGTATTATCTCGGAGAGTCAGGGACAGGAAGTGCTTCTACTGACTATACTTTAGAGCCTTAAGTGTCAAATAATGTTTGGTACTTGTGTATTGTTCAGAACACACTCAATATAACATACCCTTACCTAACCATTTCTATATATAGAATATTTAATTAGAATGTACCTGCATCGTAGTTTGTTTCACGAAAGAACCTAACTTCAATTATTAAGTGTGCTCTGAATAATACACAAGTACCTAATGTTTTTAAAGGGAATGACGTCATATTTATATCCATTTAAATATAAAAAAGATATAGTATTGCAATAACGTCAAACATTGTATTAAAGACGGAAATTTCTTACTCGATCCTAATCTTACATGGCTAACCGATAGTCCCCTGTTTTTATTTTGGGATATGTGGGATTTGAATTTCCTTTTTTGATCGAGATTAAAAACAAGATCGAGATTCTTAACTGAAAGTAAGGAGCGACATTTAAACTTAAAACGAACAGAAATTGCTTCGTATATGAAAGGGGCTGCTTCCTCTTCAACGTCACGCTCTTTACGCTAAAGTTTGACTCTTTCTCTCAACTCTTCTTTTTAAAATAGTAAAAAACTTTAGCGTAAAGAGCGGGGCGTTGATGAGGAAGCATCCCTTTCATATATGAAGTAATTTCTGTTCGTTTTAAGTTTTAATGTCGCTCCTTACTTTCAGTTAAAAAAAAGCTTGTGTTTTATTATTTAATTTCTGAACGTCTTTGAATCAATGCATGTTTTGATTTTGGCTCTCCGCAGAAAATAATTAAAACGAAATTTGCATGTTTATTTTTTTGGCTAAATGGCTTTCTCATAGTTTTGATCGAATGATTTTGAGAAAAAAAGAGCGGGGGAGGAAGCCTAGTTGCCCTCCCATTTTTTGGTTACTTAAAAAGGCAACTAGAACTTTTAATTTTGTACGAATGTTTTTATTAGTAAAAGATATAAGTAACTTATAAATTAGCTTATGTAACGAACTTTAGTATTCTCATGTTTTATTACATATATGAGGGGGTTTACCCCCTCGTCAGTACCTCGCTCTTTACACTAAAGCTTAAATTTTGTCCCAATTCATTAAGAATGACCCTTGAATCAAAAAAGCCGTAGAATAAATAGTTGAAATTACTAAAAATACTTTATCGTAAAGAGCGAGGTATTAGGAGAAGGTGAGCCCCTCATATACGTAATAATTTATAATAGAAATTTTCTTCCCCCATGACAAATTCCTCGATGGAAAGCTCCCCATCATATCCCCCTCTTCTCAACCCCTCCCCCAACCAAAACATCCCCCTGAAAACGTCTGTACACTTCCCAATAACCATTACTATATGTAAGCACTGGTCAAAGTTTGTAACTTGTAGCCCCTCCCACGGGGACTGTGGGGGAGTAATTCGTCCCCAAAGACATAGTTATAAAGTTTTTCGACTACGCTGAATATAATGGCTATCTCAAAATTTTGAGCCGTTGACTTTGGGAAAATAATTAGCGTGGGAGGGGGCCTAGGTGCCCTCCAATTTTTTTGGTCACTTAAAAAGAGCACTATAACTTTTCATTTCCGTTATAATGAGCCCTCTCGCAACATTCTAGGACCACTGGGTCGATACGATCACCCTTGGGAAAAAAAAAACAAACAAATAAACACGCATCCGTGATCTGTCTTCTGGTAAAAAATACAGAGTTCCACATTTTTGTAGATAGGAGATTTAAACTCCTACAATAGGGTTCTCTAATACGCTGAATCTGATGGTGTGTTTTTCGTTAAGATTTTGTGACTTTTAGAGGGTGTTTTTCATTAAAATATCAAAATTCCATTTTTTAGAGTTTTGGTTACTATTGAGCCAGGTCGCTCCTTGATATTCAAATAAAAAGTTTTAATGAAATGGAATAAGCAAGATCATTTTTCAAGCAAAACCTATTGCTGGACATAATTAGAAGATGGTATTAAAGTTCACCAGCAGCTATGGATTTCCTGGCATCAATTATTCAATTGAGCAATATTTCGACTGGTGATTTTGCAATGTCATAATCAGCTTATTTGAATTTAAATTATCTGCCAAAATACGACCAAAAATAAAATCATTGTCCAGAAAGTAATCGTCAGAAATGAAAAACAGCGCATAAGAAATACAAAAATAAATTAGCTTATCTTTGAAGAAGCTGAAATTGCAACAATTCATTTTATTTTTAAGGGAAAAGTGTCTGTTTTTATTCCTGAAGGAATAAGGTAGAATGTTGGCTTCTTCAAAGTGTTCGCTTCAATTGATGCCTGCAAATCCATAGCTGCGGATGAGCTTAAGAACCGTCTCCAAATATTGGATAAGCAGTTGTAAGATTTCTTAAAAAATAGCTTTTGGTAGGAAATGAAAGAAATCTGATAGGCTTTACTTAAGATTTCTTCAATTCGTCATACATACGAAGCCTGTCAAGGTGTATACGAATTTTAGTCGGGTTGCTATAATTAGAGTTTTCAAATAAATGTAAGCACAAAGGGATTATTTTGATTAGTCGATCCTTTACTTGCTTCCAGTCAGGGACGTGCATATAAATTTATTTAGGGGATAAGGCAGTGACTTTGGCGACAAATCAGGGAAAACATGCAAATGGGAAAATTATGTGGAAAAGCGATTAAACTGTAACATTTCCCATCAAAAGAACTTAGATCATCTAACCTAGTTATTACCTACCATTTTAGCTCTGATTTTGGAAGGCCAATGTATGATCATTAACAATGTCTGTTAATTAATACCCATGCCAATTAATGCGATTTGTCTTAAGCTTATTTGGTTCTTTAGTTTATTATGAAGAGGTAAGGGAACCTAATAAATTTATTTTAAGTGGTATTGGTGAACCACATATTTTTCTAGCTTTAGGGGGCAATACATTAACAATACATTGGCAATATAATTATTATTGGCAGGAGAGAAATTTTACCAGTTGCTACAAGTTGCCGTGAACTTTTTGCAATAGGAGACTCTAATCAATCAATCAATTTATTTAAGGAAAAAATAGAAAAATTGCCAAGCTTTAGACCCCAGCAAAGGCTCTTTGGCCTGTGAGAGTGGGAAACTAAACAATACATTAAATAATATCACTAAATAATGGCGAAGACCACACTGTCTTTCCATAGTACAAATACAGAAGAGAGAATAATGAGGGCTTTTTTTTCCCAAGACAGTGAACCAACAAAACCTATTTGAATATTTCGGCCCTATTTCAAGGGCCGTCTTAATAATTTCTTATTGCGATATTTGCTTATTCCAATTTGTAATAAATACAGTTAGTGAAACGAATGAACCTTTTTAGCTTGTAAAATGTTAGCTTTTATCACACAGTCTTGGCTGAACTTTTCGTTAAGAAGTAAGGATGTCAATGCTATTTTTTTTAAAAAACATGGATTTTTAACCGAGAACTTTTATTGTAAGTGTGTTATTGTTTATTATTTTCTTTGTTGAAGAAATATTCAAATAGGTTTTGTTGGTTCACTGTCTTGGGAAAAAAAAGTCCTCATTATTCTCTTTTTTCTGTATCTGTATAATATCACTAAAATCAAAAAGAAGGACAAGAAAAAAACACAAAAAAGGGGAGAGGAGAAAAAAAGAAAAAAAAACAACAAAACAACGCCATACATGATTATATAAAAAACAATCATTTGTGCTGATACAGTAGCAAAAACAATAAATATAGGAGATGGATAAGAGTATATAACGGACTGATAAAAATAGCTCTGTAAGATTTTCAAAACTATAATAGACTAAGCCATTGCTTATTTCATTTATAAAAAAAAAAAATACGAGTTCTTTATCTGAAATTTAGTCTTGTTCAATTTCAGAAATTGAGCATACAGTAATTTCAGTCACTGTTTCTTTTTTTTAATATTTAATATTAAAATTTTTTTATATAAAAATATAAATATTTTAATATTTAATATTTAATTAATATTAATATTTAATATTTTAATATTTTAATATTTTTGTTAAAATTTTAATATTTTATATTTTTAATATATTAATATTTTAATATTTTAATATTTAATATTTAATTAATATTATTAACATAAATATTTTTTTATATAAAAAATATTAATTTTTTTTTAATATTTTTTTTTTTAGAAGGCATTTTCAATGAAAATGCCTTCTACAAATTATTATCAAAATATGAGGGGGGGGGGGCGTAAAAACCTAGATGGGGCACAGGCTTGAGTCTCCATCTTACCAACAAAAAAACTTCTAATCATGATTATTGTTGCCCAGCTATGCTATGGATTTCAGACTACTATATAATTACAAATGTTATTTCATATTATAATCAGTTTTTTAAATAAATTAAACTTCCTGTTACGTGAGCATCCTTATGCAGATAGCACAAAGAGAAAAGGGGATATTACTGTCCTACAGTTCCGTCCTATAATTTCGTTGGTTTATATCCGCGACGTATTTTTTTATACCATTGGATTATTCGTTCTTTCTGGAGAGAATTAAATAAAAAAATACTAGTTTTTTTTTAACAGAAAGTAAGGAGCGACATTAAAACTTAAAACGAACAGAAATTACTTCGTATATGAAAGGCTTCCTCATCAACGCCCCGCTCTTTACGCTAAAGTTTGACTCTTTCTCTTAACCCTGCTGTTTAAAACAGTAAAAAACTTTATACCGTAAAGAGCAACGCGTTGATGAGGAAGCAGCCCCTTTCATATTTTGAGGAAGCAGCCCCTGAGAAATTTGCCTCATTTTAGAAAATAGAGAAAAAAAACCCTAAAAGTCATACAATTTTGACGAAAATAACACCATCAAATTCAGCGTATCAGAGAACCTTATTGTAGAGGTTTCAAGCTCATATCTACAAAAATTTGGAATTTCGCATTTTTTGCCAGAAGACAGATCACGGATAAGTGTTTATTGTTTTTTTTTTTTTTTGTTTTTTTGTTTGTTTTTTCCCCAGGAGTGATCGTATCGACTGAGTGGTCCTAGAATGTCGCGAAAGGGCTCATTCTAACGGAAACTAAAAGTTCTAGTGCCCTTTTTAAGTGGCCAAAAAATTGGAGGGTACCTAGGCCCCCTCCTGCGCTCATTTTTCCCGAAAGTCACCGGATTAATATTCTGAGATAGCCATTTTATTCACAATAGTCGAAAAACCCAATAACTATGTCTTTAGGGACGACTTACTCCCCTGCAGTCCCTGTGGGAGGAGCTGCAAGTTACAAAATTTGACCTGTCTTTACATATAGTAATGATTACTGCTAAGTGTACAGACGTTTTCAGAGGGATTTTTTGGTTTAGGGGGGAGGGGGTTGCGTCGGAGGATATTTCCATGGAGAAACTTCTCATGGTGGAAGAGAATTTCAATGAAGGGGGCACAGGATTTTCTAGCATTATTTGAAAAAACAAGGAAAAAAAATATGAAAAGTTTTTTCCTACCAAAAGTAAGGAGCAGCATTAAAACTGAAAACGAACAAAACTTATAACGCATATGAGGGGTTTACCTCTTCTTTATACTTCACTCTTTACGCTAAAATATTTTTAGCAATTTCAACTATTTATTCTTCGGCCTTTGTGATTCAGAGGTCACTCTTAAGGAATTGGGACAAAATTTCAGCTTTAGTGTAAAAAGCGAGGTATTGACGACGGTTGAACCCCCTCATAAACGCAAAAAAAACATAGAAAGTTCGTTACGTAAGTTAATTCGTAAGTTACGTATTTTTTTTACCAATGAAAACGTTTGTAAAAAATTAAAAGTTCTAGTTGCTTTTTTAAGTAATCCAAAAATTGGAGGGCAACTAGGCCTCCTCTCTCGCTCCTTTTTCTCAAAATCTTCCGATTAATTGCAATTAATAACATTAAAACTTAAAACGAACAGAAATTACTCCGTATATGAAAGGGGCTTTTCCTCCTCAACGCCCTGCTCTTTACGCTAAAGTTTCTTACTGTTTTAAAAATAGAGTTAAGAGAAAGAGTCAAACTTTAGCGTAAAGAGCGAGGTGTTGAGGTGGAAAAGCCCCTTTCATATGCGGAATAATTTCAGTTCGTTTTAAGTTTTAATGTTGCTCCTTACTTTCATTTAAAAAAGAACTTGTTTTTTTTTATTTAATCTAACAACAAAAACCAACTTAAATCAATGAAAGAGAAGTTACCGATTAGATTGAATAAGTATCCTTTGCCTTTAGCCACAGAATGGGTTTCAAAACTCTAACACATATTTTAAAAGACCGTAGACTCAAAAGATATGTCTTTGGTAATAAAATATCTAATCTAAATCTTTATTACATCAGACTTTTTCCGCCCCAGATTTTCTCCAAATTTTAAATATCTCACAAAGGTCTTTCCGACACGTTTTTAATTTAGTGAAACGCTTATCAGAAAAATATTCAAAACTCGAATTTCAACATTTTCAACAAACACGGATTTTCCTTCCTTGATTTTGTCCTTGCTCTCCTTTGGAAAATCTATCCTCCAAGGTTTTCACCCCCAAGGAGCTAAGTATTCTATCAAAAGGACCTAAATTTGCAATGGCTCAGACACACGTAAATAAATAAGATATTATTACGAGTGTGGAGTCCGGTATGTTTACCTCTCATGGTGAAGTTGAAAATCCAGACCTACTAAGAGGAGAAATAGTAAAGAGTATTCTTGATTATAAACCGTCATGGTCGCTTACAACTCAATCAAAGGAAGAAATTAAAATCCTCCAAAATTTAAAAAAAGATAAAAATACAGTAATTACAAGAGTGGACAAAGAAAACACAGTTGTGATTAAGGATTCTGCAGATTATCAAAATAAAATAAATACACTTTTATTGGATAAAAATACTTATAAAGAAATAAAAACTGATCCCATAGATAAATACACCAAGCAGTTGAGGAAAGAATGAAAACATTTTTAAAGACAATAGACTAATCACCCCTCAAATGTACACAAAATTTTACCCAAAATATTGTTCAGCCCCAAAATTTTATGGTCTACCCAAAATCCATAAAAAGGATACTCCGTTACGTCCTATTGTAGCATGTTATAGTTCTTCAACTACAGGTGTAGGAAGATTCTTAGCTACATTTTTCAAGTCTCTTCTAACAACACAAAAATCTTATATAAAAAATTCCATAGATCTTGCTGAGAAGCTGAAAAATCATAGTATAACAGAAAAAACTATCTTATCTAGTCTTGATGCAGTTTCCATGTACACTTCATGCGATGTCCATAAATGTGAACAGGCCTTACAAAGAAAATTAGAGGAAAATTCTGCTTGGTCAGATTATAAAACCTTGAAAATTGACTCAATAATGACGCTTGTACGTCTTTGCAACAAGTCCTCTTTATATTTGATGTTTCGAGAAAAAAATTTCCTTCAGGTCAAGGGCCTAACCATGGGCACTGTTTTGTCTCCTTTTTTGGCAAATTTTTACATGGATTTCATAGAACAGTCTGCTTTGAATAGTTTCCCCTTAAAACACTCTCTCTGGTTTCGTTTCGTTGATGATATTTTTCCTGTTTGGGAACATGGTCAGGACTCTAAAAGATTTTGTGGCACATTTGAATTCTTTTGATTCGAATCTTCAATTTACAATAGAACTGTAAGATTCAGGAAACCTCCCTTTCTTGGATGTTTTGATTATAAAAAATATTTCTAGCCTTGAATGTTCTATATATAGAAAGCCGACCCATAATGATCGGTATCTACATTTCTCGTCAAATCACCCTCCTTGTGTAAAAGGAGGGGTAGTAATTTCTTTAGTCGACAGGGTTCTAAAAATATGTTCATTTAATCATGTAAAATCCGAGTTAGATTTTGTTGAAGATATTCTATTCTGCAATGGCTACCCAATCAATCTCATTGAAAATATAATATATAGAAGATTAAAAAAGGTAAAACAGGAAAATAGGGAGCCCGTCCCCCTTGATTCAGTTGCACTGGCAATTGAGAAAAAACTTTCACTACATTACCATACGAGGTAAACTCAGTAAACTCTCTGAGTTTACCTCGGTAAAGTAAACTTTACTGAGTTTCAGTAAACTCGAAACTCAGCGACAAACTTGGAAAAATTAAAAAAAAACATAATCTCTCTGTTTCTTTCAAAACTGAACAAAAAGTTGAACATCTTTTCAACTCGGGAAAGGATAAATCGGACCCTATACTAGGTCGTGGTGTCTACAGAGTCCCGCGTTCATGTGGAAAATTTTACAGTGGCAGGACCCATCAACAACTAGGGGAACGATTGCATGAACACAACATTTCAAGAGATAAGTTCCTGAGATTGGAAAATAAAAATAACAAATTTGATTCAGCTCTGGCCCAGCATATATACGAAAATCTTGAGCATTTAGTTCTTTTTGAAGAGGCAACTGTAATATCTACCGTAAATGGCCTACCGCAATCTTTTAAAGAGGCAATTGAGATAAAAAAAAACATATAAATAGAAATTTGGCTATAAATAGAGACACGGGAGATATTTCCTTAAGCCCAATTTATAGCAATTTAATATTAAAAGACTCTATGAGTATTTTCGCCCAGTCTAATTTAAGACAACCTGTCCGCATATCTAATGAAAACCGAAATTGTAGACAGGCGAAATTTGTTGCAAGGCAAATAATACTTATTCAATCTAATTGTTAAAAAAAAAATAAAAATTGCCTTGAGATATAGGTCGTATTTCTGTTTCAGGGTTAAGACAAAAATAATTAATCTTTAATAATGATTCCCCCCCCCACTACCACCAAAAAAGAAACATAGAAGTTGCTTATTCGCGGAACGGGAACTTTACCTTAGTACGCAACTTTGACAACTGGGAATGCCTTTGAACCATTTTCTTATGTAAACTTATCCCCTAAATGCGTGCACTCTTCAAAGGATTTCAAATTAATCAAAATGAACAAAGAATTTCGATAGTGACTTTGAAATCAATATTTTCTATTTCTGGACATTGACTGGTATGTTTTTTTTTTCTTGTCTATAGGATGATTAATGGTTTTAAGAATTATATTGTATAAAGTTTGTAGAAGTCACTTTCGAGACACATGCCCTCGAAGTTAACCTGACGCCCTTTTCTGGTAGATGAGCTGATGAAAAGACTTTATGGACACCGTTTCTCTCTTTCCTCAAGAAGTCGTGGCGATCTGAAATTCTGAATAGGCATAACTAGGATATTGACGGATGCTTCTGACTAGATTTTAAAATTTGACTATATCCCTTTTGGCAAATATCCTAATGACACATTATGCCCCTCTTTGTTTCCCAAAGAGGTAGGACCAAGGGTCTTGCAGACCTTTTTTGGTAGATTTTCAGATGAAAACATTCGAAAAAAACTCCTCCCAAAGTTCAGCTATAACTAAGAATGAAGCCGGACTTGTTTCACTTTAATCCTGGGTCCTACTTCAGGTACACTCAATGAAAATTCGATCAAAATCAAAAGCTTTGCAAAAAATCTCAAAACTGGAATTGGGGGTTTAAGATCATCTTTTATAGATTTATTTCCTGGGAGTCCAGAGGAGATACATAATTTTTATTACAAGCTTTTGGAGAAATAATTCCAGGGCATGCGCAAGTCTAACATAACATAATCCCAGAGGAATATACTTCGAAAGATAAGACAGGTTCCATTTCTTCTTTTTTTTTATTATTTAGTGAGCTAGTTTTGACAGTTCTAAGGGAGCTCTTTTTCTCAGGAAATCATTATTATATCCGAAAGAAAATTCAAATTTGTATTTATTACCATTATCAACCTACAGCACACTGATTAAAAAAAAGAGAAAAATTTAAGTAGGGCTGCTTCAACGCATGTACATGATTTTACTAAAGTAATAACTATGTGTATCATTAAACAATTAAGAGACCGATCTACTCGAATTTCTATTCAAGATAAGAACAATAAGTGAAAACTGACATATCCAGCTTATATATGTTGAGGAGGGAAATCCTATAACTAAAAGCGCTTCACAACTGCGGAGAAATTTTTGCCAATGGAAAAATTAGAGCTTCGTTGATTAACCATAAAAAATTTAGATTTTTGGAAATATGGGGTCAGACTCGTAAACAGGAGCTTATGTCGAAGGGGGTTTGAAATCTTTGGGGAGGGGTTATAGATTCAATAAAAACACTAAAAAGAAGATTTATGAGGGGAATTTATGGTAATATGGAACGTACTGTAAATATATGGAAAATTGTTGTGCACCATAATAATCTTGAGGGGGGTTCTGAACCAAAGGTTTTTGGATGCTTTGAAACATAAAATATTAGACATCATCAACCGTAATATTAAATCTTTCATTTACTTCTTTGATGCCCTTTTGCTATAAGTGCTAACAAACCCTTGTCAAAATAGTGAGAAAGGCACTCCTTCTTGACGGTCACCCTGCTGAATTAAAGACACCCATAATAAGTCTTGTGAAAACCTCAAAATCAATAAATTCTAGTAAATGATAAATTGCTTTTGGTAAATTTAACAAAGAATCATCACCGGATATGGGCTTTCATTGCAAAGTGATTGATTTTCTATCAAAGGGTACCTTTAAGTCACTACCAAACATCGCCTTGTGTATGTCCAGCAATACCAGATCGATTAATATTAAATGACTAAAGGTAGAGAATGACCTTACTATTTATCAAGAATGTATCCACTGGGGGGGTGAGTTTCAAAGGGTTTGGACCCCTTTCCCCTCAACCGCCCTCCAAAATTTTCATCTGACTTGTAAAATTTTATGTAACGCCCATGGTACTTGGGTAGGCTACCAATTTACCCAAAATTAACGCCCATGGTACATCTATCTCTGAATCAACATGCTTTAATAAACGTTGGCTGCAAGTATGATAACTTGAATTCGAACAATCTATATATATAAAAATAAGTTGTCTGTCCGTTACGCCAGATTATATCTTCTATATATATAAAAGAAAACAAACTAGAATGTAAAAACTGGAAATTGCATAAATATTTCGAAATATTTTGACAATAGATTAAAGTAATTCGAAAAAAGAAAAATGGTAAAAAACTAAAAAAAAATTAAAAAAAAACTAAAAAAAAAATTAAAAATTAAAAAAATTAAAAAAGTCAAAACCTAAAAAGAAAAAATGTAAATAAATAAAAAGATATAAAACTAAAAAAAACTAAAAAAAGCTAAAAAACTAAAAAAAAAGAAAAAACTAAAAAAAACTGGGAATTCCACAAATATTTCAATATATTTTTACAATAGATTAAAGTAATTCGAAAACCTTAAAACAGATACCCCAATTTTGAGGTTTAATATAAATTGTTGGAGCTTTAGCATACTTGGCACGTAAAGATTTTTCCAAGTGTCAATGTTAGAATGAACATTGACAAATTGAAGAAAACAAATCAATAAAAAGAAGAAACTAAAAAAAAAGAAAAACTAAAAAAGAAAAAAAACTAAAGAAGAAACTGTATCCATATACATAAAAATCTATATCTATATAAATAAGTTGTCTGTCTTTTATGTCTGTTACACTATGTCTGTTACGCCAGATTATATCTTATCTATCTATATATATAAAAATAAGTTGTCTGTCTGTCTGTGGATCAGGTGACGTCATGTTTCTGTGTCGGCTGACGTCATGAAATTAGTTGTCGTCATTTTTGCTTTGACGGTGACGTCATTCAAGATATTTAAGACATATGTTCACGTAGAAATCTATTAATGTTTAAGTTTACAATGACTGATGAACTTACCATGGCAAAAGCCGATGAAGATGCTCAAAGAGTCTATGCCAAAAAACTTGCTGCTGATAGAGAAAGTCAGAAAAGAAAGCGTGCCGAGGAATCAAAAGAACAGCAAGGAAACAGGCTTGAGGCTAAAGAACGCAAAACCGCGCAGTTAGATGAAGATCCCCCTGGACAGCGAGAGTCAAAACATATCAAAACTGAAAATGATAGCGATGATGATTGGGTTTGGGATTTTGACTTGGATAAGGTCATCAATGCCTACCAGATTTTAGTTAAAAAAACAAAGGTTCGGCGATATGTATTTCATAGTGAAGGTGAAAAATAAAGAAGAAAAAGAAAACTGAAAAAAAAAATGTAAAAAACTAAAAAATACTAAAAAGAATAAACACTCAAAGAGAAATTACAGACCGGGACACAAATGACGACCGGGACAGAGGGAATATAAATAACGACCGGGACACTCAAAGAGAAATTACAGACTGGGACACCGGGACACAAATGACGACCGGGACACAGGGAATAAAAATGACGACCAGGACACAGGTATTTAAGAATATCGTTCAAAGACAAATTTTTAATTGTAAGAAGACCGTTGAAAGAGAAAATTCTAATTGTAAAATGACTGAAGAACCTACAATGGCAACACCCGAGGAAGCTGCTCAAAACGAATGTATTCAAGCCGAAGTAGCTGAGCTGGTAAAGCGTTATGTTTCAGGTTCTAGGTCCGAGAGGCTCCAGGTTTGAACCTTGGCTTTAGCATTAATACAAAAGAAGAAAAAAACTAAAAAAGGTAAAAACTACAAAAAACTAAAAAGAAAATATATATATATATTTATATATATATCTATATATATAAAAATAATTTGTCTGTCTGTGGATCTGTCAGGTGACGTCATGTTTCTGTGTCGACTGACGTCATGTTTTCGACTGACGAAATTACAGACCGGGACATCGGGACACAAATGACGACCGGGACACCGGCACATAGGCATAGGGAATATAAATGACGACCGGGACACAAGGAATGTTCGATTAGCAATCACCATCAACAAAGCACCGGGACACAAATGACGACCGGGACACAGGGAGTATAAATGACGACCAGGACATAAGTAAAAAAAAAATTAAAAACTAAAAAAAGGTAAAAACTACAAAAAAACTAAAAAGAAAAAAAAACTAAAAACTAATAAAAAACTAAAAAAGCTAAAAAGCTAACAGGTGGGACATAGGGACACAACTACAATGGCGCGTAACTAATATGGCGCGTAACGACTTACGCGCGCGGGGGGGCTTGGGGGGGGGGCGCGAAGCGCCCCCACCAACTAGGTGTTGGGGTGGCGCGAAGCGCCACCCCAACAGCTAGTATGTGTATATTTTTCTCGCAATTTAGAAATTTTATCATTACTTATAAGCGGTAGCAGCCCCTACTCCTATCTATTGTTATAACGTTTATCATGCAGCACTACGCGACTGAGATTCACTTGGCGAGGGGAATTGTAGACACAAAAAGAAGGTGATTTTCAAGCACTAGGTGTCAATTTTTCCCATCCCATTGGCATCCCTAGCAAGTTTTAATTTATGTGAGGTTTGTACCGCGAATGCAACCAGGAATTGTTTAGATTTTCCGAATATTCTTAATCATATCATGCTCAACAAGCAAGTTAAAAATTCACACATTTTTTGCTGTTGAAGACTTCAAATTAAAAATACCGTCGCTATTTTAAATTTAAGAAAAATTTCCATGGAGGACTATCCACAGGGAAGAATTTTCGTAGGGGGGGGGGATGTGTCCACCAATTTTTTTCATTGAATAACTCCCTTTTTGTATTTTTTTATTTTAAAAAATCAAAAAAAATCCAAAGTGCACATCTGTGGTGCTTTATGATTGCCTTATTAACTCAAATTTATAAAGATCAATTAAGTATAAAAAATAGTTTATGAATAAGCCCATAACTAGCTCTCAATGGTGTCCGCGTGTCCAGCCCAGCCTTTCCATTCCAAAAATGTCACCCAAATTGCATTTATAGTGTGCTTCATGACACTTTATGTCGGTCTCATGAAGTCTAATATATAAAAAAACTGTAAGATATAAGAATTAGCTTTTATGGGTCCTTGAAGAGGTCTCTATGATGTTCCAGTGCCTAAAAAGTGACGAAGAAAAATATGAGGACACATCACTGCTCCCCATGTAAAAACTGTTTTTAAAAATACTAAAAAAGTATTTTAAAAAGGGTATACTTTGATTTGCTAAGACTTCATTTTCAAATCAATTGCAGCTGATTGCTGCAATGCACGGGCTTGAATCACCTACGATGGGTACGGGAGTTGAAGAAAGTGAAAAAAAAACTGCACACTTTAATATAAATGGTAAAGCTGGCAAAAAACGAGCTTATTAAGCTCACCAGCACCAACCCGAAAGCTTGTTTACAGTGCAGTACTGTTGCCTGCAGCAATTTGCTGCTGACAGTCCTAGTAAAAAGCTGAATCAACCTTAAATTATGTTTGTTTGATGTGTGTGAACTGTTTACTTGTGTATTCTGTAATGCTTTTGATTTTAACCAGGCAAAGTATTTGCTAAATATTAACTTTTTTCGTTATTCCTTGAAAAATAATGTCTTATCGAAGAATGGAAGCAATGGGCTATATTTACTTTTGACCGCTTGATACATCCCCCATTAGGTGAAAATAGCGTATGCACGTGTGGTCGCAGGATCAGGACTGTTGGACTGCAGCATAATTTGTAAAATATGCATTCAGAATAAGCACGTCCGTAGGCTTAGCGATGCAAGATGGCAATACTTTTGGTTCCTTAACCAGTACTATAAAAACCAGCTTCATTGAGCTCTCAACTTTGATATGTTTTATAAAGTTATTAAAAATATAATTTGTCTCAGTTTTACTTAGTTAGAACAGGCTAATAAAACCAATAAAGCGAAGAGCTCATTACTTTTTTTCTATGGCTCAGAACCAACTTTTAAAAGCAACAGAAAGTGGAATAAGAAGAAGAAGGTATTTAAAAGGGATTTGATTCCCATCAATGTCTTCCTATAGTAACGCAATTAACAAAAAGTGAAAGTAATCTTAACGGTGAAAGCAGCTCAACTTTGACCAAATTAATTAACAAACTGGATCCAATTAATGGTGTAGCCAAAGCTTTTGCTCAATTTTTTTTTTATAGTCCCCTCTCAACAAAGAAATCTGATTTTCCCTACACTAACGGGATAAAATTCATGACAGAATCATCAGAGTTTTCAGACATCCTTAAACAAATTTGGGGTTGTGTTTTTAACAAGTTTTCCGAAACCCCTTTCCTAACAAGTGGTTTTACAGGAGGGTGGTTGAGGGGGTACTCGTCCCGGGCGCAGAAATTTAGGAGTGAAAATTTGAAATAATAATCTAAATAAAGCAGAGGTCTTAGTTGGCAGCAAGTCTTAGAGGAATGCTTAATACCTACTTCTGAAGGATAACCCACGCCCATTGAGATATGGACC
Source organism: Artemia franciscana (assembly GCF_032884065.1). Taxonomy (NCBI): domain Eukaryota; kingdom Metazoa; phylum Arthropoda; class Branchiopoda; order Anostraca; family Artemiidae; genus Artemia; species Artemia franciscana. The sequence goes on along the minus strand of NC_088878.1, from coordinate 12,203,146 downwards.
CTCTCTTGTCCCCCCTCCAACAAAAATGCTGAAGCTACGCCCCTGTTTCTATGTGTCTTACTTTTTATTTACCTTTCCTTTGACTTTGCTTAAATAATAAATTATTGTTTTATGAATTGTATCATGATTGATACATTGTCCATAACTTATTCACCCCCTGAGAAGTTACTTCAGGACATGGCTTCTGTCCCACAATAGCACCCTGTGGTTACTGACAATGGAGTGATTAAGCTTACTCGGTATTGCATTCATTGCTTAGATAAAACTAGTCTGCAACATCAATAACTTAACGTCTCGTTGGCAAATTGTTAAACGTGATTGCCTAAATTTTGGCTGACTTGGTGGGAGACTTGGTACGTCTACTTACCCTTGGCTAGTCCATAGCTAAAATTGAAACTCATATGTTGAATTTTTAAAGCGCTCGACTAAGGTTGTGCCTTCCGATAGTCAATTGCCGACTGACTTTAATGTTCTTAATAAGGAAGTTATCTCTAGGTTTTTCAATTTTAATGCTTTAAATGGCTTGAGTGTTCTACCAATAGGCAGGCAAAATATTGAGCTGTTTGGCTCAATTTATATTTGAACATGAAAGCGGAGAGTCAGGTACAAAAACATTTCAAGTCGATGAGCAGCAAGTTCTGACAGTCAAAAATCGTATTAATTACGTTTTGTTTTATTCTCATCAAGGCTGTGTGCAATCGAATATACAAGTGAAGGTTAAGGGATGTTCCTTTCTAATATTAGAAAGTATACTCTCAAAAATTACAATTTTTGCAAAGGGTAAACCAGGTTTCTGACTGCAAAAAAAAAATCTTAGCATTAGTGAGAGAGCTCTCTATAATGATTATGCACGTGAAGCGCAAGCCATGTATCTGAATCCAAAAACAAGGGTGGATACAGAGGGGCCAATGGGAGGGACTGTGCCTCCTCCCGAGATTTTTATGGCTTTTCTTATGGGATTTTATGGCCACCCTCATTTGTTTTTTCCTTTTTTAAAGCTTTTTTTTTAAATAAACTTGTCAATTTGGTCAATTATTGGTGCCCTTGTCACAATGCCTCCCCCTCCAAAAAAAAGAGAAATATTTCAGATCTGCCTTTGAAAAAAATCCCTTGTTATCGAAAAGAATACTCTCCAAAAGGGGAGGCAACGCAGCACTTCTAGATCTAAATAATACTTCTATACCAAGGGATGGGTGCTTAGGTTCAGGGAGAACCAAAATAATTGCTGCAAAGAATCAAATTAAAAACCCCATTTCATGAGCAAAAGTAAATTGGTTTCGAAAAAGAAAAGAAATGAAAATGTTTAACCCACTTTACTCGTGCCCTAATGCATAAGAAACGAATTTTCGGTTTCATTGTTAAATTCTTATAAAATTTATTTAATTATGAAAAGATAAGGAAGAAAAATATTTTCGCTGATTAGAACTCAAATATGTTTCGTTGTGTAGAGGTACCATCTTATGTAATATCCTGTTACTGGTCATAGAAACAATATACGTCCCTCCTTTCCGCTTAGGATTTAAATCTAGGTTTATGTAAGATGCTTAAGACATATAAGATGCTTAAGGTGCTGAATCTAAGCTTAAGACTTTGTCTGGGGTAATTTATAATCTCACTCGTGCTTGTATAGCCTTTGATTTACCCCGCCTTTTTTTCTTTATTACCAATGCTAATTTACTGCAATTGAATATTCGCTCGATTATATGCTTGGAACTTTTCATAGAAGCATTGCTCTCTTTCTAAAACAAATTGACGAAACTGACTTATTTTTCTTGGAAATCCCAAATTATTAATATTTCATGGGGTTTCCGTCTGAAATTTGAAGATTGCCCCTGAACCAGGAGCTAAGGAAAGATTCCCTGAAGCTCTTTTTACTAGTTTTTTTCTTACAGTTAGCTGTAATCAAGATAAAAGCAATACCACAGAGAAATAGAGAGTCTATTTGTAAGAAATATTGCAACTAAAAAAGTGTTTTGTTGTTTTTACTGACTAAATATTTCATACAAATGGGCAAAAAAGGTGACTTTATTGGGATTTTTTTTTAACTCAAGCCTATGGAATCATGTGATTGGCCTTCAAAAATACACCACAAAGAAAAACCAATGGAATCAAAGCACACTTTTCAACACGAAACTACAGGACAGAAATCTTTCTACTTTTTCTAGGGCAACACCCTTAGGCTCTATCATTTGGTCAGAATGGTTAGTCAGCCATATTATTTTCTTTTATTAGGATTCTCATACTTGAATTCATTTCTACCGCTTTTTTTCTGAAGCAACGCACTAGGAATTTTGTTCAGCCCACACCTTATTGTTTGGATATTTGTATATGCTTCCCAGCTAAGGAAATGTTAAGCTTACTGGGAGGTAAGCTCGTAGTTGAATATTTGTCTATTAGAACTGCTTTTTTTATACCAAGCAGCCATAATAAGAGAATATAACTGTTCCAAATCAAATATGCATGCACTTAAAATAAAACAGGTCCTTTTTTCTAATTCAATAAGTTTTTTTTAACTAGACGAAAATTTACAACCAATCTGAGTTTTAGAATTGCATAAAGGACTTCCTTAGAAAGGAATAGACATTAGCAGTTAAAGATTCTAACTAATTAGGACAAACGGAACTTATTTGCAAGCTGTCGGCTCAGAGAATTTTTAAGACATACTTGTGTTTCTTCCCTTAATTAAACAGTTCGTGGTAACGAACTGTAATATTGAATATTAGCTGTATTATCTGTAATTAGCAGTATATATTAGCTGTAATATTGAATATTAGTGAATCAAACAGTTCGTGGTAACGAACTGTAGCAAGGAGCGACCCGGCTCAATAGTAACCAAAACTGTAAAAAACGGAATTTTGATACCAACAGCTATATCAAAAGAATCGAATTTTAATGATAATTTTAAAGATATAAGTTTCATCAAGTTTAATCTTGCCCATCAAAAGTTTGCCGTCCTAGCCGTCCTAGCCAAGTCGGTTGGTGCGCTGGATTTGGATCCTTTGTCTGAAAGGACGCGGGTTCAAATCCCAGTGTACCCAATTGTTCAGTTTGGGACGGGAGTCAGTGGCGTGACTCTGTAAGCTTAGCCAGAGTCGACCCAGCTTTAAATGGGTACCTGGAGAAATCTGGGGAAGGTAAACAGGAAGGGTGTGCGAAAGCACAGGATGGTTGGCCCCCAACCCCCCATTGCACTTCCTGGCTGAAGGGCCAAGAAACGGAGATCAGCACCGCTGGTAGGGACTGTAAAGTCTAATGCCGTATCCTTTACCTTTACCTTTACCATCAAAAGTTACGAGCCTGAGAAAATTTGCCTTATTTTAGAAAATAGGGTGAAACAACCCCTAAAAGTCATAGAATTTTAACAAAATCAAACCATCAGATTCAGCGTATCAGAGAACCCAGTTGTAGAAGTTTCAAGCTCCTATCTACAAAAATGTGGAATTTTGTATTTTGTGCCAGAAGTGGGAGGGGCCACAAGTTACAAGCTTTGACCAGTGCTTACATATCGTAATGATTACTTGGAAGTGTACATACGTTTTCAAGGGAACTTATAGGTTGGGGGGAGGGGGGTTGAGAAGAATGGGGGTATGTCGGGGGAACTTTTCTTGGAGGAATTTGCCATGGGGGGAGAAAATTTTCATGAAGGAAGCGCAGGATTCTCTAGCATTATTTAAAAAAAAACAATAAAATAATAAATATGAAACAGTTTTTTCAACTGGAAGTAAGGAGCAGCATTAAAACTTAAAACGAACAGGAATTATTACGCATATGATGGGCTCACCTCCTCCTAATACCTCGCTCTTTATGCTGAAGTAATTTTAGTAATTTCAACTATTTATTCTACGGCTTTTGTGATTCAGGGGTCATTCTTAAGAAATTGGGACTCAATTTAAGCTTTAGTGTAAAGAGCGAGGTACTGACGAGGGGGTGAACTCCTTCATATACCTAATAAAAACATGAGAATACAGAAGTTCGTTACGTAAGCTAATTTGTAAGTTACGTATATCTTTTACTAATAAAAATATTCGTAAAAAATTAAAAGTTCTAGTTGCCTTTTCAAGTAACCAAAAATTCGGAGGGCAACTAGGCCTCCTCCCCTGCTCCTTTTTTCTCAAAATCATTCGATCAAAACTATGAAAAAAGTCATTTTGCCAAAAAAAAAAAAAAAAAAAAAAAAAAAAAAAAAAAAAAAAAAAAAAAAAAAAAAAAAAGGCAAATTTCGTTTTAATTATTCATCTGTGGAGAGCCAAAATCAAAACATGCATTGGTTCAAAAACGTTCAGAAATTAAATAAAAAAACAATTTTTTTTAACGTAAAGTAAAGAGCGACATTAAAACTTAAAACGAACAGAAATTACTTCGTATATGAAAGGGGCTGCTTCCTCATCAACGCCCCGCTCTTTACGCTAAAGTTTTTTACTGTTTTAAAAAGTAGAGTTAAGATAAAGAGTCAAACTGTAGCGTAAAGAGCGGGGCGTTGATGAGGAAGCAGCCCATTTCATATACGAAGTAATTTCTGTTCGTTTTAAGTTTTAATGTCGCTCCTTACTTTCCGTTAAAAAAACTTTTTTATTTATTTAATAACAAAGTGGATTTATAGTGGAACCCAAATTTGTACCTTCAGCAAACATAATTGACGGCAAAATTTAAGAGGTATGTTCTGTGACTATATCGAGGGACTCAGATCAATTCGTCAGATGCTATGGTCTTTGCGCCTGCTATTGGAAAAGCAATTATCTTGGATACCTTCTTAAAATGGATAAGATCATGGGTTTGATCTGAGCCTATTGATCCCAGTAAACTTATGTTCTCGTTAGGCTTAATATGGCTCGAAACACACTTGGTGTTTTTATTTTACCAAGCGTTTGTTTTATCAAACGTTTTTTTACTGAGCGTTTTTTACCATGCGTTTTTTTGCCGTCGTTGTTCGGGGGTTTGCATACAGGATGGTAAACATCCTACCAACGCAATATTAATCGATCAGATATCGGAGCTAACAATGAATTTTAATAATTAATGTTAATCAATGATTGAATAATTGAATAATGGGAAAAATCTTTTTATTATGGCAGGGATACAATAAATAGGTGAAATTTAATAGTTCTTAACCTTCTTTACAATCAATTCTTTTTGTAATTTCAACGGAGATAAGGCATTTATTTAACTAAGCAGGAGGCGCCTGAAGTAAGCTGGAATCACTTCGCTACCTCCCGTGCAGCGAAAACCCGCTTTGCTTCTTCAATTGATGTAATTCTTGAGGTAAATTGAATTTTCGAGGAAGTTGCATGTTAAGCAGGTGCAAGTTTTGGACTAATTATTACGTATTTCTTCATTAAATAAAACCTTTTTGTATTTTCATTGGAAGTAATTGGAAAACCGTAAATATTGGAAATACATTATGTGCCCCCCTATATTCTTGTAAACTTACTACACGTAGAGGCATTGGGGGGGGGGGGGTAGAGGGCAGTTAAAATATACGCTATTCTGAAAGTTTCTTAATGTAAATGAATTCAAATTTTTTTTAATATAGTATTTAGTTAAGGACACATAAATAAGATTAGTCCTCTTTTTTTACTTATAATAAATAGGCATTCATTTGTTTAGGGTCAATGCAGGGGCTAATTTAGGTCCAGTTTCCTAACACTTCAAAACTCTCTTTAATTTCTGGCCGCTTCCAAACCAAATTATCAAGCTTTTTTTTTACCATTGCCCTCTCCCTTCCCAGGAAAAACAATTAATTTGTGTATTCAAATTTAGTTTTTTTTCAGGATTTACTCTCTGAAAACACACTTTCTCAATTCAAACACAACAGCAGTAGAAACACAACAACACACAACACAACAACAGTTGTCAGTAGACATAGACAAACTTCCTTGAATTTCTGACAAAAAACAATCGGTAAAAACGGTAAAATAGGCCATCATCTCCGCATAGGCGTTAAAATAAACGCTTGTTTATTTTGCAGTTCGTTTATTGCAGTGACTGTGGACGGCTTCATTGTTGTCGTCAGTGTTTGTTTAACCGTGCATTTTTTTTTTACCACCCAATGTTTAAGTCGCAATACTATCCTGTTCACCTCTAAAAAACACCCGGTAAGAAACACCAAGTGTGTTTTGGGCCAATTTTGGCACTTCAAGTTCTTTTTTAAAGCATGTAATTTTGAAAAGGAAGTTTTCGAGCCATTTTCCAAGGCTGCTAAATGCCTAATCTTCGTCACACAAAAATAAACACATAGAAAGAGCGTAACTGAGAGAAATCGGTCTTTTTTATTTTTTTTTTTATCAATGTAGTGACATATTTCTCGAGACACTTATACAACCTTGAAACAAAAAATACAAAGTATCTTGGAACATTTTTTTCCTTGGCTTCTTTGTGATTAAGATCAAAGATTACAAAGACAAGTGGATGTCAAATACAGGCCTACCTTCTTTCTACTTTCCCAGGTAGAGAGATAAAACAGACTTAGCCGAACAAAGCTGTTTGATGGGAGTATCCAGTTACTTCTGACTTCTTTATTGTTTAATTATCCACTCACAAACACAGGGATCTACAAAAAAGAGTAGTGGGAGAGGTGGCTTGTAATATCGTCTGTAATTCACGAAAAATTAGTTTTAAAGCTGGAAAATGTTTCTGTAGATGTTTGATTTGAATCCGTTGCTGAACGTGGGGGCTCAGTAAAATTTGTCACTAAAAGAAAGTTCTGGCCTAAAAATAGCATCTATACTTGCTTAAGGATATACAAAACCTTAAATTTCAGTACTTCAGTGGCACCATAGGGACAAGAAGAATGTCAGAAAATATCACCTGGGATTGAAGAGTTGGCTGATATGCCTAATGCACAATGGTCACCTTGTCAACTTAGTCAGGGTTGGTCGCTGGATACGGGATCCTTCGTCTGAGAGGACGCGGGTTCGAATCCCAATGTACCCCATTCTTCAGTTTGGGACGGGGGTCAGTGGCATGACTCTGTAAGCTTAGCCAGAGTCGACCCAGCTCTAAATGGGTACCCGGAGAAATCTGGGGAAGGTAAACAGGAAGGGTGTGCGAAAGCACAGGATGGCTGACCCCCAACCCCCCATTGAACTTACTGGCTGAAGTGCCAAGAAACGGAGATCAGCACCGCCGGTACGGACTGTAAAGTCTAATGCCGTATCCTTTACCCTTTACCGTACCAACTTAGACAGAATTTACACTGATCAACCTAGAAAAAAAAAGCGGACCTCGTCTACAACTTAGTAAATATCGAACCATGACCCGTAGGAGATGAAGTTCAAAATACCAACTTTTGCAACAAACGTTTTAGTGACAAACTTTTTCCATCTAATACTAATTTAAGAATATTTATATTTGTTCTCATTAAACCGAAGAGTAATTTATTGCAAAAGGAATATGATTTTTCAAGTGAAAAAAGAGCCTAAACCCATCGAAAAGATGATCGAAATTTAAATGGACAGTGAACACAAACATAGCATAGATGGAGTACACCCATGATTCAACCGTATGTTATTTAGAAAATATAATTTAACCAAATTATGTTTTTCTAACTGTGCCTTCTCAAAAATAAAAGCAATAAGTTACGACTCGGATTCTTTTTATATGACGAAGCTGCACATGTACTCAAGACCCTCGGCGGGGTGTTGACGACGAGTGTCCTTAGAAAGAATGAACAAAACAGAAAAAAATTTCAAGGTCACTCAGCTGACAGTACTTATGATTAAGTGGCTGTATCGTTTTGATAAGTTGTTATATAGTTGGTTAGATTAGCTCCGTTCTATAGCACTAAGATCTTACTTCTAAGATCTTACATCTTTCTTCATAGATTACCGTTTTTTAGTTCTTCACTGTTCTAAGATATTACAGCTCGCTTATGTTAATAAAAAATGCAAAGAACGCCATTTTTCTGACGCAGAAAACAATGACGAGAGAGCCTTGATGATATACTCATCGTTGTTCTAAGATGTTACAGCTCGCTTATGTTAGTAAAAAACGCCATTTTTCTGACGCATAGAACAATGACGAGAGAGTCTTGATGATATACTCATCGTTGTTCTAAGATATTACAGCTCGCTTATGTTAGTAAAAAACGCCATTTTTCTGACGCATAGAACAATGACGAGAGAGTCTTGATGATATACTCATCGTTGTTCTAAGATGTTACAGCTCGCTTATGTTAGTAAAAAACGCCATTTTTCTGACGCATAGAACAATGACGAGAGAGTCTTGATGATATACTCATCGTTGTTCTAAGATATTACAGCTCGCTTATGTTAGTAAAAAACGCCATTTTTCTGACGCATAGAACAATGACGAGAGAGTCTTGATGATATACTCATCGTTGTTCTAAGATATTACAGCTCGCTTATGTTAGTAAAAAACGCCATTTTTCTGACGCATAGAACAATGACGAGAGAGTCTTGATAATATACTCATCGTTGTTCTAAGATATTACAGCTCGCTTATTTTAGTAAAAAACGCCATTTTTCTGACGCATAGAACAATGACGAGAGAGTCTTGATGATATACTCGTCGTTGTTCTAAGATATTACAGCTCACTTATTTTAGTAAAACATACAAAGAACGCCATTTTTCTGACGCATAAAACAATGATGAGAGAGTCTTGATAATATACTCATTTTATATTCATTAAATAAAAAAAACAAGTTTTTTAAATGAAAGTAAGGAGCGACATTAAAACTTAAAACGAACAGAAATTATTCCGTATATGAAAGGGGCTTTTCCTTCTCAAAGCCCCGCTCTTTACGCTAACGTTTGACTCTTTCTCTTAACTCTACATTTTAAAACAGCAAAAAACTTTAGCGTAAAGAGCGGGGCGTTGAGAAGGAAAAGCCCCTTTCATATACGGAATAATTTCTGTTCGTTTTCTGTTCGATGTAGCTATCCATTTTTCAGAGTTTTGGTTACTATTGAGCCGGGTCGCTCCTTACTACAGTTCGTTACCACGAACTGTTTGATAACAATGAATATACAATGAATATAAAATTCATTCAAACAAAACAGAGCAAAAGAAATAGATACATGTTTTCAAAACTAATCTTGCTTTTTTGGCAGCCAGTCTCAAAGACGTTTTTATAATCAAATAAAAAAACAAGTTTTTTTAAACTGAAAGTAAGGAGTGACATTACAACTTAAAACTAACAGAAATTACTTCGTATATGAAAGGGGCTGCTTCCTCATCAACGCCCCGCTCTTTAGGCTAAAGTTTGACTCTTTCTCTCAACTCTACTTTTTAAAACAGTAAAAAACTTTAGCGTAAAGAGTGGGGCGTTGATGGGGAAGCAGCCCCTTTCATATACGAAGTAATTTCTGTTCGTTTTAAGTTTTAATGTTGCACCTTACTTTCAGTTAAAAAAAACTTGTTTTTTTTTATTTAATTTCTGAACGTTTTTGAATCAATGCATGTTTTGATTTTGGTTCTCCGCAGATGAATGATTAAAACGAAATTTTCATTTTCTTTTTTGGCTAAGTGGCTTTCTCATAATTTTGATCGAATGATTTTCAGAAAAAAGGAGTGGGGGAGGAGACCTAGTTGCCCTCCGATTTTTTGGTTACTTAAAAAGGCAACTAGATTTTTTTTTTTTTTTTTTTTAGTAAAAGATAGACGTAACTTACAAATTAGCTTACGTAACGAACTTTTGTATTCTCATGTTTTTATTATGTATATGAGTGGGTTCACCCCCTCCTCAGTACCTCGCTCTTTACACTAAAGTTTAAACTTTGTCCCAATTCCTTAAGAATGACCCCTGAATCACAAAAGCCGTAGAATAAATAGTTGAAATTATTAAAAATACTTTAGCGTAAGGAGCGAGGTATTAGGAGGATGTGAGCTCCTCATATGCGTAATAATTTCTGTTCTTTTTAAGTTTTAACACTACTCCTTACTTCCAGTTAAAAAAACTTTTTTATGTTATTTTTTTATTATTTTTTTTAAATAATGCTAGAAAATCCTGCGCTCCCTTCATGGAAATTTTCTTCTCCCATGATAAATTCATCGATGGAAAGTTCCCCCAACATATCCCCCTCTTCTCAACTCCTCCCCCAACCCAAAGGTCCCCTTGAAAATGTCTGTACACTTCCCAATAACCCATACTATGTTTAAGCACTGGTCAAAGTTTGTAACTTGTAGCCCCTGCCACGGGGACTGTGGGGGAGTAAGTCGTCCCCAAAGACATAGTTATAAGGTTTTTCAACCACGATGAATAAAATGGCTATCTTAGAATTTGATCCAGTGACTTGGGAAAATAATTAGCGTGGGGAGGGGGCCTAGGTGCCCTCCAATTTTTTGGTCACTTAAAAAGGGCACTAGAACTTCTCATTTCCGTTAGAATGAGCCCTTTTACAACATTCTAGGACCTCTGGGTCGATACGATTATCTTGAAACAAAACAGGCAAACAAAAAAACAAATAAACACGCATCCGTGATCTGCCTTCTGGCAAAAAATACAAAATTCCAAGTCAAATAGCGAAAATACAAGTCAAATATCGACATAAGCCACGCAACCTAATAATGCTAAGATTTTATCGGATACTATTCCACTTAGTGTCCTTATTGTCAAACTTTTTTTTTCTTTTTTTTGGTCTCAAAATATTCTGTCCTTTTTTTCTTAAAAAATATACTTTTTAAAAAAATAGATTTGAGAGAAAGAGTTAAACTTTAGCGCAAAGAGTGGGGCCTTGAGGAGGGAACATCCCCTTTCATATACGGAGTAATTTCTGTTCGTTTTAAGTTTCAATGTCGCTCCTTACTTTCAGTTAAAAAAATGGTTATTATTTAATTCAAAAATAAAATCACCAGGAGATCACATAGTCGTTTCCAGGATGACTTTCATAACAATAAAGCTAACGCTATGGCTATTGGTTGAACGAGACGAAGGCGGGGTCTCGGCACGAGGTTTTGCAACCGAAATCGTTAGGATAAAGAGTGTATAAATAGAACGAAGGATGAATATGACTTTCTATCCTGAAAAAATTACTAAGGGTCAATAAAGGATGATATAAAAAAAAATGATTTTAACACTTTTATTTCCAAATGCACTAAAACGAGAAAAATAATATGTTTTTCCTGCTACTTAGAAAAGTTGAACTCTTAGACTGAAAGTAGAACCGTGGGAAAGCCATGGTACATTTTATAATCATTTAACGACTTAGACCAATGCTTTCACTTTTAGTTGAAAAAATTTCGATTTTCCTGGTACCAAGAGAAAAACATGTAATTTTTAATTTAAGTAGACTTAAAGTTAATTTTTTTATCAAAAATCAATTTGACAAGATTGGATAAACATTTCAGTAACAAAAAAGGCTTAAGCGGCATGCTGACTACATAACAAGAACTTTAAAATGGAAGTTGAACCTAACCATTTCACATGAATAATAACACGCCCAAAACTCTGTAGGGGACTCGGTAAGGAATTACAAACGACTTTATATTCATAACCTTCTAATTAAGTTGGGACTCGAAAAAGGGCGAAAAGTCTAGTGTAAACAGATTGTTTACTTAAGGATTTTTGATTAATCTTCTTTAAAATTAGAATATCTAAACAATAAAAGCATGCTTTTCTCTTCACAGTCTAATAGCTATTTTTTTATGAGGAATAATGTAGCTGTAATATCTTAGAACTTAGAGAGTCTTGATGATATTATCATCAAGACTCTCTCGTCAATGTTCTATGCGTCAGAAAAATGGCATATTTTTACTAATATAAGCGAGCTGTAATATCTTAGAACAATGATGAGTATATTATCAAGACCCTCTCATCATTGTTTTATGCGTCAGAAAAATGGCGTTCTTTGTATGTTTTACTAAAATAAGTGAGCTGTAATATCTTAGAACAACGACGAGTATATCATCAAGACTCTCTCGTCATTGTTCTATGCGTCAGAAAAATGGTGTTTTCAACTAACATAAGCGAGCTGCAACATCTTAGAACAACGACGAGTATATCATCAAGACTCTCTCGTCATTGTTCTATGCGTCAGAAAAATGGCGTTTTTTACTAACATAAGCGAGCTGTAATATCTTAGAACAACGATGAGTATATCATCAAGACTCTCTCGTCATTGTTCTATGCGTCAGAAAAATGGCGTTTTTTACTAACATAAGCGAGCTGTAACATCTTAGAACAACGATGAGTATATCATCAAGACTCTCTCGTCATTGTTCTATGCGTCAGAAAAATGGCGTTTTTTACTAACATAAGCGAGCTGTAACATCTTAGAACAACGATGAGTATATCATCAAGACTCTCTCGTCATTGTTCTATGCGTCAGAAAAATGGTGTTTTCAACTAACATAAGCGAGCTGCAACATCTTAGAACAACGATGAGTATATCATCAAGACTCTCTCGTCATTGTTCTATGCGTCAGAAAAATGGTGTTTTTTACTAACATAAGCGAGCTGCAACATCTTAGAACAACGATGAGTATATCATCAAGACTCTCTCGTCATTGTTCTTTGCGTCAGAAAAATGGTGTTTTTTTACTAACATAAGCGAGCTGCAACATCTTAGAACAATGATGAGTATATTATTAAGACTCTCTCATCATTGTTCTATGCGTAAGAAAAATGACTTTCTTTGTATTTTTTACTAACATAAGCGAGCTGTAATATCTTAGAACAACGATGAGTATATCATCAAGACTCTCTCGTCATTGTTCTATGCGTCAGAAAAATGGCGTTTTCAACTAACATAAGCGAGCTGCAACATCTTAGAACAACGATGAGTATATCATCAAGACTCTCTCGTCATTGTTCTATGCGTCAGAAAAATGGTGTTTTTTACTAACATAAGCGAGCTGCAACATCTTAGAACAACGATGAGTATATCATCAAGACTCTCTCGTCATTGTTTTATGCGTCAGAAAAATGGTGTTTTTTACTAACATAAGCGAGCTGTAACATCTTAGAACAACGATGAGTATATCATCAAGACTCTCTCGTCATTGTTCTATGCGTCAGAAAAATGGCGTTTTTTACTAACATAAGCGAGCTGTAACATCTTAGAACAACGATGAGTATATCATCAAGACTCTCTCGTCATTGTTCTATGCGTCAGAAAAATGGCGTTTTTTACTAACATAAGCGAGCTGTAACATCTTAGAACAACGATGAGTATATCATCAAGACTCTCTCGTCATTGTTCTATGCGTCAGAAAAATGGCGTTTTTTACTAACATAAGCGAGCTGTAACATCTTAGAACAACGATGAGTATATCATCAAGACTCTCTCGTCATTGTTCTATGCGTCAGAAAAATGGAGTTTTCAACTAACATAAGCGAGCTGCATTATCTTAGAACAACGATGAGTATATCATCAAGACTCTCTCGTCATTGTTCTATGCGTCAGAAAAATGGCGTTTTTTACTAACATAAGCGAGCTGTAACATCTTAGAACAACGATGAGTATATCATCAAGACTCTCTCGTCATTGTTCTATGCGTCAGAAAAATGGCGTTTTTTACTAACATAAGCGAGCTGTAACATCTTAGAACAACGATGAGTATATCATCAAGACTCTCTCGTCATTGTTCTATGCGTCAGAAAAATGGTGTTTTCAACTAACATAAGCGAGCTGCAACATCTTAGAACAACGATGAGTATATCATCAAGACACTCTCGTCATTGTTCTATGCGTCAGAAAAATGGTGTTTTTTACTAACATAAGCGAGCTGCAACATCTTAGAACAACGATGAGTATATCATCAAGACTCTCTCGTCATTGTTCTTTGCGTCAGAAAAATGGTGTTTTTTACTAACATAAGCGAGCTGCAACATCTTAGAACAACGATGAGTATATCATCAAGACTCTCTCGTCATTGTTCTATGCGTCAGAAAAATGGCGTTTTTTACTAACATAAGCGAGCTGCAACATCTTAGAACAACGATGAGGATATCATCAAGACTCTCTCGTCATTGTTCTATGCGTCAGAAAAATGGTGTTTTTTACTAACATAAGCGAGCTGCAACATCTTAGAACAACGATGAGTATATCATCAAGACTCTCTCGTCATTGTTCTATGCGTCAGAAAAATGGCGTTTTTTACAAACATAAGCGAGCTGCAACATCTTAGAACAACGATGAGTATATCATCAAGACTCTCTCGTCATTGTTCTATGCGTCAGAAAAATGGTGTTTTTTACTAACATAAGCGAGCTGTAATATCTTAGAACAATGATGAGTATATTATTAAGACTCTCTCATCATTGTTCTATGCGTAAGAAAAATGACTTTCTTTGTATTTTTTACTAACATAAGCGAGCTGCAACATCTTAGAACAACGATGAGTATATCATCAAGACTCTCTCGTCATTGTTCTATGCGTCAGAAAAATGGTGTTTTTTACTAACATAAGCGAGCTGCAACATCTTAGAACAACGATGAGTATATCATCAAGACTCTCTCGTCATTGTTCTTTGCCTCAGAAAAATGTTGTTTTTTACTAACATAAGCGAGCTGCAACATCTTAGAACAACGATGAGTATATCATCAAGACTCTCTCGTCATTGTTCTATGCGTCAGAAAAATGGCGTTTTTTACTAACATAAGCGAGCTGCAACATCTTAGAACAACGATGAGTATATCATCAAGACTCTCTCGTCATTGTTCTATGCGTCAGAAAAATGGTGTTTTTTACTAACATAAGCGAGCTGCAACATCTTAGAACAACGATGAGTATATCATCAAGACTCTCTCGTCATTGTTCTATGCGTCAGAAAAATGGCGTTTTTTACTAACATAAGCGAGCTGCAACATCTTAGAACAACGATGAGTATATCATCAAGACTCTCTCGTCATTGTTCTATGCGTCAGAAAAATGGCGTTTTTTACTAACATAAGCGAGCTGCAACATCTTAGAACAACGATGAGTATATCATCAAGACTCTCTCGTCATTGTTCTATGCGTCAGAAAAATGGCGTTTTTTACTAACATAAGCGAGCTGCAACATCTTAGAACAACGATGAGTATATCATCAAGACTCTCTCGTCATTGTTCTATGCGTCAGAAAAATGGTGTTTTTTACTAACATAAGCGAGCTGCAACATCTTAGAACAACGATGAGTATATCATCAAGACTCTCTCGTCATTGTTCTATGCGTCAGAAAAATGGTGTTTTTTACTAACATAAGCGAGCTGCAACATCTTAGAACAACGATGAGTATATCATCAAGACTCTCTCGTCATTGTTCTATGCGTCAGAAAAATGGTGTTTTTTACTAACATAAGCGAGCTGCAACATCTTAGAACAACGATGAGTATATCATCAAGACTCTCTCATCATTGTTCTATGCGTAAGAAAAATTACTTTCTTTGTATTTTTTACTAACATAAGCGAGCTGCAACATCTTAGAACAATGATGAGTATATCATCAAGACTCTCTCGTCATTGTTCTATGCGTCAGAAAAATGGCGTTCTTTGCATTTTTTATTAACATAAGCGAGCTGTAATATCTTAGAACAGTGAAGAACTAAAAAACGGTAATCTATACAGAAAGATGTAAGATCTTAGAAGTAAGATCTTAGTGCTATAGAACTTTATTTCAATTTTCAATTTCAATTATTTTTCAATTTTCAGGGATAGTACCTAACTCCTCCAACTAGGGCTACATTACTGTTGGGATACCCTCGTTGTTTAACTCAGTTGTAAGCTTACGCATCTCCTTGACGCTACTCAAGTATTATTTGAAGAAAGATCAGCCAAAGAACAACATGGAAACTACTATTCTTTGCCATCATGTTGGAAAATGTGCTTTAATTTCATTGGTTTACTTTCTTGATTTATTTTTACAAGCCAGTCCATTATTCCTTAAGCAAAAATCAAAAATGGAGGCCAAATAACTTTTTCTTTTTAATATCTTGTTGTTTTGTCAATTTTGTCAGTAAAAAGTAGGTGAAACCTGGTAGGTTCTTTTGTACAAAATTATAAGCCGGTACAAGCCTGGACAATATTTTGAGTCACACCATGTTTTGAAAATAAACAGTGTTTTTCTACGGACAATCCAAAATGATTAATTTTACTAGATCATGAACGAACAGCTTGTTTGTTTTAATTTAGTTTTATCTACTCGTTACTTCTGATATCTGTTCCGAAACGGTTCGAGGGGTAAAGAGAGGTGTAAATTTACAGAGGTAAATTTAGGTCTTGAGGGGTAAATTTAGTCTTGTCAACACATATCAAACATAACTGACCAGCAGACAATTTAACTATTTTGCTAATAAATAATGATTAGATCTTAGTTTTTCCTGACAGATCCTAACCTGAGGTACATATTTACCAGAATAGAAAAAATGAATGATTTTGGTATCGCTCGTCTTTCCAACAATGCGTCTTAGGCCCAGCGCCCACGGGGCAACTGTTTTTAGAATAGAATTGCTAACCGTTTGCGCACGCAGCTACTTTATGACCATGGCCTTGAAGTACAGTGAGGACCCACCCAAGAGGCAATCTAAATGAGACTGGTTTCTAATCAGTCTAAAACTACCTCCGTATGAGCCTCCAGCCGTGGTCACAGTTGCGTTGCAGAGTATTGTCCCAAACATTTTCGGGAGCTACCGCGTTGATATTTTCTGATTTTTCTATTTATTGGTGAATCCACAGTAATTGAATGTTCTATATTTACTTGTAAATTTTAAAACAACAAAGGGTAAGTGACAAAACCAACACCAAATTTTACCATTTACATACTTAATAAAGTTTTGTTCTTGTAATTATATTTTGTCTTGTTTCTTCTTCTTGTTTTATGAAAGCGAAAGTCAAGAATAAAATAGAATAAGGTGTATCCTGTTCCCTCCCCTAAAACCAGCCTGGTTTATTTCCCTCGACTCCCTCCCCCCCAGAAAAAGAAAACACTTTTATTTCGTTTTTTGGAAGTCAGCAGCTCCTTAGTTGTCGATTTCAGGTTATTCTACCCTTTAACCCTGCATCCTGTTAGTTTTTATTCACCTGGAACGGATGGTGTTATAAAATTCGAAAGCGGAACTTCCTAGTGGATTCCAAATTTTAAACCGTCATGTCACTGCTCATTAAGATGAGAGATAGGATTACCTAACCATGCATTCAATCTACATGTGTTGTACTCTTGTGGAACTGATATCTCAACTCTTAGATAAGAAGGAGTCGCATTCCAGGTGTGTCCCTTCCAGGGCGGGGAAGAAGGAGTAAACAGTGCATGTTAACAGGAAAAGAGAAATTAAAAGAGTAGGAAAAAGTAAAAAAAAAATTGTTACAGTATATTTCTGTTATCATAATAATCTTTACAAGACAAGTGGACCGAGACGCATATTCAGATATACTCAAAATCTCCCCCCCCCCCTTTCTCTCTCTTCCTGTCTTATTCCATTTGTTACTCCTTCAATACCTCCCAGACTGTGCAAAATTAGGTAGCACATTAAAATCTGAAGTGGTTTTGTAGGAACTAAACAATGATAATTCAAAGCTGTAATTAAGGAAAGTGGTTAGAGGAAAGCCGGGTATATCTTGCTATTGGTAGAAGTTTGAAAAGATTTTTAGTCAATAAGTGTTATATTGTATACAAATATTGGTAAACTGAGCTTTAATTCATTCATAGAGGGGGGCAAATATATATATTCAGTTTCTTCTAATTTCTTATTCTTTTTCAATAAACATCTGTGTTACGTTGCATTTCATTATTTGATCTCATGAAAAAACGTGGATAGTTTTCACACTTTAATCTTTCCATTCGCTAGGTATTTCTTCTTTTATTTTTAATAGTAAAATTACATATTACTGTTTTTTTTGGTGAATTTCGTTTTGTTAATGTTTTTACGAAGTACCTTTGGTCATTCTTCTTCACATCAAAGTACCGTCGCGAACCATCTTAGATGCTGTAAAAACCCCACACCTAGTTAATTTTGATCATGTTTGAAGCTTATTTTTTCGGTAAGTTTTTGTTTTTCCAACTTTTTGTAAAGTATCTTTTATTAGTTTTCCTCACATGTGAAAGGCGTCGCAAAATTTGATACTCTTAGAATGCCACACCTAATTAAACTTGATCAAATTTGAAGCTAAACACATTTTACAGTTGATTAGAACCAGGCACAAATGCTTTCATATGTTGAAAATATCAAAGTTGTCATAGAATAGCTTTAATCTGCCCCCTTCTTTCGGATGACGGCACCGCTAAGCTAACAAAGAGCTG
Organism: Artemia franciscana; assembly: GCF_032884065.1. Taxonomy (NCBI): domain Eukaryota; kingdom Metazoa; phylum Arthropoda; class Branchiopoda; order Anostraca; family Artemiidae; genus Artemia; species Artemia franciscana. Next base: position 12,184,972 of record NC_088878.1, on the reverse strand, counting down.
TTATTATTGAAACCTTGCTGGCTCTTCAATATTCTTATATTAGTTTCAAAGGAAAGTCAGAAAAGAAATGAATAAATGGATCGTAGAATTTTTCCAGAAATTTATTTGTGTTGCTTTTTTTGAAAAAAAAGAAAAATTTTACAAGGTCAATTTGTATGAGGATTTCTTCTCATTACATGTTCAGTGGAGTAAGAAAATTACAAGTGTCTAAGATAATTATTTTTTTTCACCTGCTTAATTTTGATCTAATTTACAGAATATATTTTGCACTTTACTGAAAAAATGACCGTGGATTGCTGGGGCGTAGTGCCAGCATTTTTATTGGGAGGGGGGAAAGAATCGTTCGAGCGCAACTGAAGAAAAGTTACCATTTACCTAGTTTTACATTACCATTTACATTAGTTTTTTAATGTTTTGAAAATAGAGTTGAGAGAAAGAGTCAAACTTTAGCGTAAAGAGCGGGGCGTTGAGAAGGGAACAGCCCTTTCATATAAGGAGTAATTTCTGTTCATTTTAAGTTTCAAGGCCACTCCTTACTTTCAGTTAAAAAAATTATTTTTTTAATTTAATAATTCTAAATCTAATATTACATTGTAACATGATTCGTATGATATTTAAAAATTAAACAACTGAACATATTAAATAAACCTACAACACACACTTGATGATGGAATAAAAAAAAGGAATATTTTGGCTCTCTACTACACAGACGTTACGAAAATTGTTGTCGTCTATGTTTTCTATATTAAATTCCTTTATCAAACAGTTCGTGGTAACGAACTGTAGTAGGGAGCGACCCGGCTCAATAGTAAACGAAACTCTAAAAAACGGAATTCTGATACTAATAGATACATCAAAAGAATCAGATTTTTTAAGCTGATTTTAAAAAAGCTACGAGCCTGAGAAAAGTTTCCTTGTTTTGGAAAACAACCTCTAAAGGTCATAGTCATAGAGAGTCATAGGAACGAGAATCACACCATCGCATTCAGAGTATCAGAGAACCCTACTGAAGAAGTTTCAAGCTCCTATCTACAATCAAACAGTTCGTGGTAACGAACGACCGGAGCGACCCGGCTCAATAGTATACGAAACTCTAAAAAACGGAATTTTAATGCTAAAAAATACATCAAAAGAATCGAATTTTTATGCTGATTCTAAATATATAAGTTTCATCAAATTTAGTCTTTGTCACAAAAAGTTACGAGCCTGAGGAAATTTGCCTTATTTTGGAAAATAGGGGGAAACACCCCCTAAAAGTCATAGAATTAACGAAAATCACACCATCGCATTTGGCGTATCAGAGAACCCTATAGCAAAAATTTCAAGCTCCTATCTACAAAAATGTGGAATTTCGTATTTTTTGCCAGAAGACAAATCACGGGTGCGTGTTTATTTGTTTGTTTGTTTTTGTTTTTTTATGTTTTTTTCCAAGGGTCATCGTATCGACCAAGTGGACCTAGAATGTTGCAAGAGGGCTCATTCTAACAGAAATAAAAAGTTCTAGTGCCCTTTTTAAGTGACCCAAAAAATTGGAGGGCACATAGGCCCCCTCCCACGCTCATTTTTTTCCAAAGTCAACGGATCAAAATTTTGAGATAGCCATTTTGTTCCGCGTAGTCGAAAACCATATTAACTATGTCTTTGGGAATGACTTACTCCCCCACAATCACTGGGGGAGGGGCTGCAAGTTACAAACTTTGACCAGTGTTTACATATAGTAATGGTTATTGGGGAGCGTACAGACGTTTCAGGGGGATCTTTTTGGTTTGGGGGTGGGGTTGGGGGGAGAGGGCTATGTGTGAGGATCTTTCCTTGGAGGAATATCTCATGGGGAAAGAAAAATTCAATGAAAAGGGCGTAGGATTTTCTAGCATTACTATAAAAAAACAATGAAAAAATAAACATGAAAAGTTTTTTTCAATTGAAAGTAAGGAGTAGCATTGAAACTTAAAACGAACAGAGATTATTACGCATATGAGGGGTTCTAAAAATTGTTTAGCATAAAGAGCGAGGTATATAGGAGGGGATAAATACATCGCTCTTTATGCTTAAGTATTTTTAGTAATTTCAACTATTTATTCTACGGCCTTTCTGATTCAGGGGTCATTCTTAAAGAATTGGGACAAAAATTACGATTTAGTGTAAAGAGCGAGGTATTAACGAAGGTACAAACCCCCTCCTATACGTAATAAAAATATAAGAATATAAAAGTTTGTTATGTAAGTTAATTCTTAAGTTACGTATATTTTTTACTAATAAAAACGTTCGTTAAAAATTAAAAGTTCTAGTTGCCTTTTTAAGTAACCGAATAATAGGAGGGCAACTAGGCCTCCTTCCCCACCCCTTATTTCTCAAAATCGTCTTATCAGAACTAAGAGAAAGCCATTTAGCTAAAAAAAAAAGAATTAATATACAAATTTCATTTTAATAATTTATGTGCGGAGAGCCAAAATCAAACATGCATTAATTCAAAAACTTTCAGAAATTAAATAAAAAAAACTAGTTTTTTTAACTGAAAGTAAGGAGCGACATTAAAACTTAAAACGAACAGAAATTACTCCAAATATGAAATGGGTTGTCCCCTCTGCAATCCCTCGCTCTTTAAACTAAAGTTTGACTCTTTGCCACAATTCTACTTTTTAAAACAATTAAAAGCTTTAGCGTTAAGAGCGAGGGATTGCGGAGGGGACAACCCATTTCATATACGGAGTGATTTCTGCTCGTTTTAAGTTTTAATGTCGCTCCTTAGTTTCAGTTTAAAAAAAAACTAGTTCTTTTTATTTAATTAAATAGAAAAAACAAGTTTTTTAAATGAAAGTAAGGAGCAACATTAAAACTTAAAACGAACAGAAATTATCTGTATATGAAAGGAGCTGCTTCCTCCTCAACGCCCCGGTCTTTACGCTAAAGTTTCTTACTGTTTAAAAATAGAGTTAAGAGAAAAAGTGAAACTTTAGCGTAAATAGCGGGGCTTTGATGAGGAAGCAGCCCCTTTCATATACGGAGTAATTTCTGTCCGTTTTAAGTTTTAATGTTGCTCATTACTTTCAATTAAAAAATTTGTTTTTTTCTATTTCATTTCTGGCTGTTTTTGAATTAATGCATGTTTTGATCTTGGCTCTCTGCACATAAATAATTAAAACAAAATTTCCATATTAATTAATTGCAATCATCGGAAGACTTTGAGAAAAAAGGAGTGAAGGAGGAGGCCTAGTTTCCCTCTAATTTTTTGATTACTTAAAAAGGCAAATAGAACTTTTAATTTTTTACAAACGTTTTCATTGGTAAAAATTATGTGTAACTTACGAATTAAGTTACGTAACGAACTTCTATATTCGTATGTTTTTATTGCGTATATGAGGGGGTTCAAACCTCGTCGATACCTCGCTCTTTACACTAAAGCTTAAATGTCCCAATTCCTTAAGAATGACCTCTGAATCAAAAAGGCCGTAGAATAAATAGTTGAATTTACTAAAAATACTTAAGCGTAAAGAGTGAGGTATAACGAGGAGGTAAACCCCTCTTATGCGTAATAATTTGTGTTCGTTTTAAATTTTAATGCTGCTCCTTACCTTCAGTAGAAAAAACTTTTCAAGTTTATTTTTTCAATGTTTTTTTCAAATAATACTAGAAAATCCCGCGCCCTCTTCATTGAAATTTTCTTCCCCCATGAAAATTTTCTCCATGGAAATATCCTCCCATGTAACCCCCCCCTCAACTCTCCCCCTAAACCACAAAAATCCCCCTGAAAACGCCTGTACACTTCCCAGTAACCATTACTATATGTAAACACAGGTCAAAGTTTGCAACTTGCAGCCTTTCCCACGGGGACTGTGGGGAGTAAGTCGGCCCCAAAGACATAGTTTTAAAGTTTTTCGACTATGATAAATAAAAGGGCTATCTCAGAATTTTGATCCGGTGACTTTTGGAAAAAATGAGCGTGGGAGGAGGCCTAGGTGACCTCCAATTTTTTGTCATTTAAAAAGGGCACTATAACTTTTCATTTCCGTTAGAATGAGCCCTCTCACGACATTATAGGAGCACTCAGACGATATGATCACCCCTGGAAAAAAAACACGTATCCTTGATCTGTCTTCTGGCAAAAAATGCGAAATTCCACACTTTTGTAGACAGGAGCTTGAAACTTCTATAATAAGATTCTCTGATACACTGAATCTGATGGTGTGATTTTCGTTAAAATTTCATGACTTTTAGGGGGTGTCTCCCCCTATTTTCTAAAATGAGGCAAATTTTTTCAGGCTCGTAACTTTCGATGGGTGTAACTGATCTTGATGAAACTTATATATTTAAAATCAGCATTAAAATGCAATTCTTTGATGTAACTATTGGTATCAAAATTCGATTTTAAGAGTTTTGGTTACTATTGAGCAGGGTTGCTACTTACTACAGTTCGTTACCACGAACTGTTTGAAAATCTTATTGTTTTTTTTTTGCCAGAAGACCGGTCACGGATGCGTGTTTATTTGTTTGTTTTTGTTTTTTTTTCCCAGGGGTGATCGTATCGACCAAGTGGTCCTAGAATGTCGCAAGAGGGCTCATTCTTGTGGAAATTAAAAGTTCTAGTGCCCTTTTTAAATGGCCAAAAAAATTGGAGGGCACCTAGGCCCCCTCCCACGCTCACTTTTTCCCAAATTCAACGGATCAATATTTTGAGATAGCCATTTTGCTCAGCATAGTCGAAAAACATAACAACTATGTCTTTGGGGCTGACTTACTCCCCCACAGTCCCCGAGGGAGGGGCTGCAAGTCAAAAACTTGGACCATTATTTACATATAGAAATGGTTATTGGGAAGTGTACAGACATTTTCAGGAGGATTTTTTGGTTGGAGGATTGAGGGGAGGGGGCTACGTGGGAGGGTCTTCCCTTGGAGAAATTTGTCATGGGAGAAGAGAAATTCCATGAAAGGGGCGCAGGATTTTCTAGTATTATTAAAAAAAAACAATGAAAAAATAAATATGAAAAAGTTTTTTATCCACTGAAAGTAAGGACCAGCATTAAAACTTAAAACGAACAGAGATTATAACGCATATGAGGAGTTCATGTCTTCCTAAATACCTCGCTATTTGCGCTAAAGTATTTTAGTAATTTCAACTATTTATTCTACAGCCTTTGTGATTCAGGGGTCAATCTTAAGGAATTGGGACAAAATTAAAACTTTAGTGTAAAGAGTGAGGCATTAACAAGGGGGCAAACCCCGCATATACATAATAAAGATGTACGAATATAGAAGTTCGTTACGTAAGTTAATTTGTAAGTTACAAATTTGTATTTGTAAGTTTATATTTTTTACTAATAAAAACGTTCGTTAAAAATTCTAGTTGCCTTTATAAGTAATCGAAATTTGGATGACAACTAGACCTCCTCCCCACCCTTTTTCTCAAAATCGTCTGATCAAAGAGAAAGTCAGAATCGTCTGATCAAAGAGAAAGAGAAAGTCATTTATAAAAAAAAAAAAATAATAATACGCAAATTTCGTTTTAATTATCCATTTACGGAGAGCCAAAATCAAACACACATTAATTCAAAAACGTTCAGAAATTAAATAAAAAAAAACAATTTTTTTTAACTGAAAGTAAGGAGTGACATTAAAACTTAAAACGAACAGAAATTACTCCGTGTATGAAAAGGGCTGTTCCCTCCTCAACGTCCCGCTAATTACGCTAAAGTTATTTACTGTTTTATAAAGTAAAACTGAGAGAAACAGCCAAACTTTAGCGTAAAGAGCGGGGCGTTGAGGAGGAAACAGCCCCTTTCATGCACGGAGTGATTTCTGTGCGTTTTAAGTTTTAATGTCGCTTCTTACTTTCAGTTAATTTTTTTTTTTATTTAATTACTTTATCAAGGTCAGTTTGTAATTCTCTTACAAATGCCAACAGTGCAAGTGAAGACAATCTTTCTTGTCCCGTGGTGTTGCGGCAGTACCTCTTTAACCATCGAAGGCAAGAAAAAGATCTTTCAGATTACGCAGAATTCATAGAAAAAATTAATTACAGTTTAAATTGATCAAATATCATAGAAAACACACATTTCAAGCGTTTTTCAGCCAAACAGATGTTCTTTCCTGAATATTTTTGTTTTTTATATCCTCAACTCCGTAAAAACGCTGTAGCTCAGACATGCATCTTTCAGAGTCGGGCTTATAGTATTCACACACAAAGCTTAAATTGTCTTTGTTCATGTTTTTTGTACCTAGTATTACGGTTAATTTGTTCAAATCGTCCAAAATGTTCTCTTCTATCCTACTTTCAATCTCTGCAGTTAGAACATCAATAACAGGATACAACACTGTATTTTTGAAAAACTCCTTTGCTGTTTCATATGGAACTATTGTACCCCCACCTAATTTCACTGGAACTTCACGTTTTCGGGGCAATTAAGGGCCTATAAAATCACATTTATTAGTTAATTCTGAACTGTGAAGGCAATCATAAAGTGCGATATGACACTCACAACGTATACTTTTGTTAAAAAAACTTGTTTTTTTTTATTTAATGTTTATCTTTAATATCTTAAACATTTAATGTCTTTTTATTTAATTTTTCGCTTTTAAACCAGAGAGACACATGGCAAAGTCACGTTTGCATACTAGGGGGAAGGAGGGGTGGGTGTAAGATTTAGTGCAGCTGCGGTCAAAATGTGTTAACTAAAATTATTCGACATATTATTAAGTAGGTCAAAGGATTGTTTTTAACATATTCAATCGCCTCAATTCTATATTCTTCTTTTTTTTCTATGAAAATACCAAATAAAAATTTATTTTTGAAATCAAGGGATGGGGGGTCTAGGAAGCATACCCCCACCCGTGGTTGGCACCACTGGAACCAGTTTCAATAGCAACAAGAGCGTAATACCATTCATTAATCAGGATTTTAGGTTCTTACACCTATGTCTTTCTGAATTCCTTCGGCACTGCCCTATGAGATAGCCTAGACCAAGTATCAAATAACATATATTGAAAACAGTTGAACTTGTTTCTCGTTTTATGGGTTTCAAGCACTAATCCTGCCAACAAGAGCAAAAGCCTCCCTGGTTGATGTTACGCTGAGCGCTTCTATAAGAAGTAGATGACCTATTTCCTTGATGATAAGACTTCAAAGGCGGTATATTTGTATAAATATTAATGAGGAAGCGTAATGCGCCACTAATTTTAGTATTTTTTATATTAAAAACGAGGTGTGATAAACTAAAAAAAACTATCTGATCGATGTAAAGAGCGAATTTCAAGCTTAAAACGAGTAACAGTTTTAAAGTTACTTAATGAATTATAGTTGTTTTTTTCAAATTATTAGGGGGCTACTGCCCCATTGCCTCCCCCCAAACTACGCCACTGGTGGATTGAGAAACGCCATACCTTCTCAAGCCAGAACATAATTTGTACGCTGCTGAAAAAAAACGAAAAAAAAAAACGAATCCATGTGCATTGTCAGTCTATAAAACATATTTTTTTAGTGAAGTACTAATTTTGTTCTAGTCTTGAGAAGGTATGGGGGTTGTCACTCCTACTCATGTTAATTTCTGCTTGTTTTGAGTTTGACTCTGTTATTTAATGTAATTTCTGTTCGTTTTTGGTTTCATTTAGTTATTAATGTTGATTTTGTGGTAGTTTAGTTTCACGCTTGTTAGATTATTTCATTTCAAATGCTCATTTTCGGTTTAATGGAGTTCTTTGCTTTTCTATGAAAAACTTATTTTGTGGAAAAAGCTTTTTAAAACTAATAATAATAAAAGTTCAAATATTTTGGCTTCACGTCCGGAGGCCCTTATTAGCGAAAAAATAAAACTAAAAAGATTGAGCAAAACATATGATGGAAAGGAAAAAAACAAAAACACAAACTGTAAAATTAGAAAGATGTGTTTTTTATCGATTGAGTCTTTATTTTTTCTACTGTGGTACCTACTGAAAAATCTATATATTCATTGATTTGCGGTTTCGGTCTTTACCAGTCACTTATCTGATAAGTAATATTAATTAAACCTTGACACTTGAGGTACAAGATTAACCTCACATGTTACAAGAACTATTACTCTGAAAAAAGCAGGTCAGTATCAGAATTCTAGTTTCTTGTACGATAGCAGAGAAGTTAAAGTAGATGAAGAGATGATGTTATACAATAAAAATCCCTCAAGTGGACAGCTTCATTTACCCGCAGCATTGGGAAATCAGAACTTCGTGAGAGGAAGTAAAGAGCGAAGTCCTGAACAAAGTGGTTTGTAAAAAAAAAGCGTGCGTAGCTTCTTTGACCTCAGGTGGCTTGGTGCTACAATGAGGTGTTATTAGCAGGAGTCTTAGAAGTAAAAATTCAAAACACTTAATTTTACAGGGTGCGACAAGAACGACTAGGAGGAGCGTGGTGTCCCAACCAGCCTACTATGCACGAACCAAGTGATTGGCTGGAGGTAAATCTGAAGATCACACATGTAATAACTAGCTTAGAGACACAAGGGCGTTTTGGGAATGGCCAGGGCCAAGAATACGCAGAGCATTTTATGGTTGAGTACTGGCGAGAGTCACTTGGAAAATGGACCCGCTATAAAAACTACAAAGGAGAAGAGGTACTTTTTTTACACTTAGATCAATGCTTTAAATTTCCCAGGAGAAGACAAATAGTATCTAGCGAGAATGAAAGCAAATTCGCAGTGTGAATTATGCAGGGCCATGATGAGGGATTTTGTTGGGGGGAGGTAGTTCAAAAAACGGTTTTGTTTGGGTATTTCCAGGGATTTTAATTTCACCTGTATTGTAAATGCTAATTTATGGGTTGGATAGATAGTTTTGGGTAGAGAGCTTCAAACCCACCCACCCACCCGATTCTGGATACACCTCTCAATTTACGGTGTGTAGCTTATGTCAGATTGATACGAATGTTTTGTGGAGGCGTCCAAGAAGGTTCTGAAAATTACGCGTGCCTCGTAACTCCCTATATAACAATGTACTTCTCTTAGAATGTTCATTCGTGTTAGACATCCACGCAGAAGTTTGTTTAGAGGCAAAGGAAAGGCTGAATTTTATAAGCTCCTCATGTTCGTCAAATACACAAAAACATGCAAATTAAATGAGACTTTTGGAACAGACGTCTGGGACGATCTTAAGCATCATAGTATTTAGGGTCCTGTGAATGCATCTGAATATGCCCGATAAAAATATGTTTTCTTTTCTATAAATTTTAATGTGTTAAAGCGGCTAAGACTCCTGAGGATATGTAAATAAAGTTAGGTTTTATTAGGAGTTGACGTTTCGTGTAAAAAATCTTTGTCGCAAACACAGAAATACAACAAATCACATGTTTAATCTTATAAAACCCCTCTCGAAATTATTTAATCAAAATTCGTTTCTTTAATGCCTCTAACCAACTAAAAGTACTATATACTGATGAGACTTCTTACCCCCCAAGTGAAAATTAGCAATATTATCCATAACTGCTATTGTTAAATCCGTATCTGTGCCGTTATATTGTACCGTGATGAGTCTACCTCCATGAATCATCTACTTTGGCGTCCATACCCAAATTTGGTCTCTAATTTACATTGAAAACATGTTATACTTTGTGATTACTATGCAGGGATAATCTTACATGACATAAACCTTAGTTGACAGATTTTTTTTTTCCTTTTTTGATAGTATGACATGGTTTTGCTTGTCTACGAATTGCTTTTTAATAGAGAGTTTACATCAAACAGCTTACAATGAAAACAACGTTAAACATTAGTAATAAACACTTAACTTAAGAATTCCGCGCTGTTTTTCATCAGCGTCATCACTGTGTGCGTGAGCTACAGAGGTCAAATGACAATATTTTATACTGTAAAATTCTGTAATGGGTTGTAACTAGCATGTTTTATGGATAGGCTACCCTGAAATCAGTTTGCAGCGTTTTGTTTAACCGCAAAGAGTAAGACGCTAAAGTATTTTTTCTTTGTCTTTTTTTTATGTTCCGATAGAACGGATAAATTCATACCCCTGTAGAAAATAACCTCTTCTTGCTTAAGTATTTAACTAGTCAATGGTTCATTTTGTCTGAAGTGTCGAAAAAACTTCTGAAAATAGAAGAATGTCGTTTAGTCCCTGACCCAGGTGAAATTAAAGTCTGTGTTTTTTTAGTTAATTATAGAGTGAAGTTAAGCCTATATTTTAATCTTTTATCGTTTATCTTTGCAATAATTGCCTATAAACGAAGAACAGCAACATTGACAACTCTTGTACCTAGTCTTATTTTAGGTTCCGACCTCGTCACATGTGCTATATGAGCTCTTGGCTCTTCCAACCTCGTCACAATTGCCAAATGAGCTCTTGGCTCTTGTTATTTAGCTTGATTAATCAAATAAGATTTAAATCTAATTTTAAGCCTAGATTTTTAATTCTTTAGATTTTATTCAAAATAAGTCAAGACTTGCAAAATTGGGATGTATAGAGAGGGATATGTTCAATCACATGGACTGAAGTTCTTGTCCATGGTTCTTGTCCGAGGTTCCGACCTCGTCACATGTGCTATATGAGCTCTTGGCTCTTCCAACCTCGTCACAATTGCCAAATGAGCTCTTGGCTCTTGTTATTTAGCTTGATTAATCAAATAAGATTTAAGTCTAATTTTAAGCCTAGATTTTTAATTCTTTAGATTTTATTCAAAATAAGTCAAGACTTGCAAAATTGGGATGTATAGAGAGGGATATGTTCAATCACATGGACTGAAGTTCTTGCATTATTACTGGTCTTCTAAGGGCAGAAGGCATTTTATACTTATCTTGTGGCGTGTATCGTGAGCGTATGTATAGGCATTGGTCATTCGTGTGAGAATTCTTTCTTTATTGTCTTTAAATTAAATTAAATAAATGTTTTTTTTTCGACTACTTTTAAAACAACCTTTTCAAGATAAAATTTTCAAAGTTTCTTTGTTAAGATAAAAATAAAATAAAGGTAGAAATGCCAATCAAAGAATAGTTTTGTAGGTATTGGGGAATGGATGTTTGACCAATGAATTTTACAATCCTGGCGTTTTTGGTGTTTCAATGGTTAAAAGCTCGTGAAACTCTATATTTTGAAGCTTTGAAGCCTCCTGGCACCTACATTGGATACAGCCAGCAGTCTCAAAGTTTTTGGGAGAAGTCTAGTTTACCGTAGGCTATGTATTTGCTCACTAAAATTCAAGTGGAACTAGGCGCTATTTATGGAAGGTAGGATATATTTGGATGTGAAGTCTACCTTTGAAAATCTGGTATCCCCTGTCGACTTAGCCCACGGTACTAGCTTCATAAACATCAATTGAATATGAACAGGCTTGTGCTGATGTCAGAGAAGGGGCGTATATGTTTAAAAACCGTTTTTTCTGTGTCCTAGTGACCCAAGGTACTTCCTCCAGAAGATTCTAGCCGATGTATAAAAATTACATAGTTTTTATGTTTAAGAATCGGTGATAGTCGGGGGGAGGGGTTTACTATGGGCCACACTGTCACATTACACTTAACTTTGTCAAATTAAACTTTTGTAAGATTTTGGCGCAAACAAGGTGCAACATACCTAACTTTCTGCAATAAATGATTGGCGGGAGGGGTGATGGAGTGTCCACGGGATCTTGTGATTGTTCAAGGATAAGACCTTACATGATTCCAGTTTAAACAAGGTATTAAATGACTTAGTGTCTCCTGAAGAGTAAGCGGTGAATAGAAATCCAAGGGGCTGCCGATGAACTTTGGTTCTTCCATCACATAGACTGAAAATCCTCTGTTTTTGCCCAGCCGAAAACTAACATTCCAGAGCCGGACCTAGGCAGTTTTATCCCGATTTTAGACTAAGAACGATTTTGTGAAAAATATGGACCATTTGTTGGATTTTTTGCCCTTTCAGGGCGTAGCTCTGCTGCATAGATTTTGCTCTATTCTGCTCCTCGTCAAAACTTAGCTTGCTTTTGCACCAAGTCGGTTTGGAGCCTTGGACTTAGTTCCTGTGTGTACTGAATATGTGTGTACTTGTGTGTACCGAATGAATATGTGTACTAGAACAAGTTTGGTCTACAGCAATACTGCAAATTCCGCACTTTGTTCTCACCTCGTTTTTCCGCATAGTGAGTTCGCAGCTTTGGCGTCTAGCCTGGGCTCATAGATTTTGAAAATGTCTTTTTGTTATTTTTATTCAACAAATCAGAAAAAAAACACACCCTCCCCATTACATATCAAAAACACTTCTTTAGTATCTGTACTTAAGAAACTCTTTCCCCCCATTATTTTTTGCCCCCACTCCCCAGGTACTCCTGTGATGACTTTCAAGGAAAGTCCTGACCAATTTCAAGGAAAAACCTTTCTTCCGTCTAATCATACAGATTGAAAAAAAGATATTGCATGATTCCGGTTTTGAACAAGATGTAACCTGCCATCTTTCTGTTACAAGTTTGATGGTTGGGGTCCCTCGGATAATTTTCATTCGTTTTAGGCTCATGTTCTGTGGTAATTTCAACTTTTTATTCTACGACTTTTGTGGTTCAGAGGTCATTCTTAATGAATTGGGACAAAATTTAAGCTTTACGGTAAATAGCGAGGTACTGACGAGGGGGTGAACCCCCTCATATATGTAATAAAAACATGAGAATACAAAAGTTCGTTACGTAAACTAATTTAAAGTTACGTATATCTTTTACTAATAAAAACAGTCGTAAAAAATTAAAAGTTCTAGTTGCCTTTTTAAGTAAAAAAAAAATTGGAGGACAACTAGGCTTCCTCCCCCGTTACTTTTTTCTCAAAATCATTCGATCAAAACTATGAGAAAGCCATTTAGCCAAAAACAATAAACAGGCAAATTTCGTTTTAATTATTCCACTGCGGAGAGGCAAAATCAAAACATGCATTGATTCAGAAACGTTCAGAAATTAAATAAATAAAAAAACAAATTGTTTTAACTGAAAGTAAGGAGCGACACTAAAACTTAAAACGAACAGAAATTACTTCGTATATGAAAGGGGCTGCTTCCTCATCAACGCCCCGCTCTTTACGCTAAAGTTTTTTACTGTTTTAAAAAGTAGAGTTGAGAGAAATAGTCAAACTTTAGCGTAAAGAGCGGGGCTTTGATGAGGAACCAGCCCCTTTCGTATACGAAGTAATTTCTGTTCGTTTTAAGTTTTAATGTCGCTCCTTATTTTCAGTTAAAAAACTTGTTTTTTTTATTTAATTTTTTTAATGTGACCTCAACCTTCTGCTTGAGCTCATGATGTCAGTCTTCACGGCCTATTACATACCCATTTGGTTCAAATTTGGAACTTTTTTTTCTATTGTTTAATTATAACCGTGGATGTGTTTTTTTTTAGTTCGCTAAATATGGCTTTTCATTTACCAAAAATACGCCTATTAGTACACCAATCTTACGAGAATTCATAAACTAAACAAACGTTAAGGATGCGTTTTAATTAGTCCCTTTTCTGTGAGCTTTCTGCTACCCTTGATTACGCCTTTCGGGCATATCGTACAATGGTAGCTGTAATAATAGTGACTTTTTGATAGTAATGATGTTGTAGGAAGAGACTTGATTAATGTTTAAGGAAAAACATAACTTCTTACGGCTGGTTTCAACTTTCTACTAATGAAGTCAATTAGTAATATTTGCCGACTTTTTACGCTGTCTTTGATCTAAAACCGAAAACCCAAACCAGATGTCAATATATTATTACATATGATATATATATATATATATATATATATATATATATATATATATATATATATATATATATATATATATATATATATATATATATATATATATATATATATATATAGCCTATTTTTTTTCTAGATTTTGCGTGGTAATATAAACACTTATGCACCGGTTAAGCAGGATCTTGACCCTCCAATTTTTGCAAGCAAAATCAGATTTTTTCCGCACAGTCATCATGTGAGGATGGTTTGTATGAGGGTGGAACTTTATGGATGTCATTGGAATGGTAAGCTAGTTGACAATTAATTACAATAAATAGAAAATAACAGTTACTAATCTACTTTTTTGTTATTTTGACATTGGTTGAATATGAGCATACAATTTTCCTTCACTGGATTTGGTATTCCTACTGTTTATGGATTCTCAGGGTTTTTTGCTTGCTAAAAACATCTTTTATTAGTATTGCATACTAAAAATCTCACTGTCACTCTCTCTCTCTCAACGTATATATATATATATATATATATATATATATATATATATATATATATATATATATATATATATATATATATATATATATAAATAAGTTGTTTGTTTGTGTGTTTGTCTGTCTGTCCGCATATGACGTCTGAATTATTTCATCATATACCAATTCAAAAACGAATGTATTCAAGCCGAAGTAGCTGAGTTGGTAAAGCGTTATGTTCCAGGTTCTAGGTCCGAGAGGTTCCAGGTTCGAACCTTGGCTTAGCATTAATACAAAAGAAGAAAAAAACTAAAAAAGGTAAAAACTACAAAAAAAAACTAAAAAGAAAATACTTAAAAAAACTAAAAAAAAAAACTAAAAAAAGGTAAAAACTAAAAACTAAAAAAGAAAAAAACTAAAAAAAAAAAAACTAAAAACTAATAAAAAAACTAAAAAAACTAAAAAAAACTAAAAACTAAAAGAAAAAAAAACTAAAAAACCGGGAAAAAAAAATGAAAATACAAAGGGAAAAAGAAAACTAAATGAACCGGGACACAGGGAATATAAATGACGACCGGGACACAACTACAATGGGGATGCCGGGGGCACAGGGGGATATATAAATGACGACGGAGACACAGGGAGTGTTCGATTAGCAATCACCATCAAACTCAAGGGCAATCATTAGAATAATGAGGTATAGATCTGAATACGGATTGTTTTTCCCATGGACAATTTTATGTTGCATGTTCAAGAGTCGGTAAACCTGACAATCTATTTATATGCACAGACAATGGGACATCGAAGAATGTTGTATATTCGCAATTTTTACATAGTTAAAAACATATATATATATATATTTTTTTTTATATGTGTTTGTGTTATATTATATTTCTCTTTATATATATATATATATATATATATATATATATATATATATATATATATATATATATATATATATATATATATATATATATATATATATATATATATATTAATATTATTATTTATCTATTGGAAAACCCGTCATACAAAAAAAGTAAAAGACGGAACAGTAATCGAAAGAAAAAAAAGAAGAAATACATTCTGAGCGCGAAGAGAAACACTTCAAAAAAACAACAAAAACTTCTTAACTTCTTTCAAACTGCACGGTATAAAGTGATTACACAGACATACAAAAATATAAAGTTTTCAACAAGACGGATCAAAAGAGATAAAGAAAAAAGGAAAACCAACAAACAACAACAACAACATAAAAGAAGAGGCGGAGACTACTGAAATAGTCCAGAAAACCAATCCTGGGTGGTCATATTCACTTTTTTATTGTTTTTAGTTATTACTCTAGCTACTGCAATGTTTGGGATAGCAATTTTAAACTGACGGAAGATTTTTGAGTTGCTTTGCCAGGGTTGAAGATGGAGAAAATATTTTGCAAAACAGAAGAAGATTGAGTGTTTTTTCTAATATTATATTTATATATCTGCTCTTTACGCTGGAATTTGAATGTACTATAAATATTTATCATTCTCTCAGTAAATTATAGATTGGATTGTTGATAAAAGGGTGTTTAAATTTCGTATTTTATTCTAATTTGAAACATTTATTTAATCAATATTAATGTTATGTTGTTGTTATTTTCGAAGATAAAACTCTGTGTTGATTGAATTATTTCATTTTTGATATTTTTTCACATGTCTGATCAAAAGTTTCTTGAAAATCCCGGCTAATCATCACTTTTCACAAAAATTGTCATACAAATTATGCAAATTAATAATTTTTTGTTTTTTTATGTTTCAGAGTTGTAACCTTTAAGAAATCCTCATTTCAAAAGATGACTGCGATTTAAGTTGAAAAAATCAGCTTACTCCGGTATCAAACAGTTCGTGGTAACGAACTGTAGTAAGGAGCGACCCGGCTCAATAGGAAACGAAACTCTAAAAAACGGAATTTTGATGCTAAAAGATACATCAAAAGAATCGAATTTTCATGCTGATTTTAAATATATAAGTTTCATCAAATTTAATCTTTGTCATCAAAAGTTACGAGCCTGAGAAAATTTGCCTTATTTTGGAAAATAGGGGGAAACACCCCCTAAAAGTCAAAGAATCTTAACGAAAATCACACCATCGCATTCAGCGTATCAGAGAACCCTTTGGCAAAATTTCAAGCTCCTATCTACAAAAATGTGGAATTTCGTATTTTTTGCCATAAGACAGATCACGGGTGCGTGTTTATTTGTTTTTTTTTTTCCAGGGGTCATCGTATCGACCAAGTGGTCCTAGAATCTCGCAAGAGGGCTCATTCTAACGGAAATGAAAAGTTCTAGTGCCCTTATTAACTGACCAAAAAATTGGAGGGCACCTAGGCCTCCTCCCACGCTCATGTTTTTCCCGAAGTCAACAGATTCAAATTTTGAGATAGCCATTTTGTTCCGCATAGTCGAAAACCATATTAACTATGTCTTTGGAATGACTCACTCCCCCACAGTCCCTGGGGGAGGGGCTGCAAGTTACAAACTTTGTCCAGTGTTTACATACAGTAATGGTTATTGGGAAGTGTACAGACGTTTTCAGGGGGATTGTTTTGGTTTGGGGTGGGGTTGAGGGGAGGGGGCTATGTGGGAGGATCTTCTCTTGGGATTTTGTCATGGGGGGCGAGAAATTCAATGAAAAGGGCGCGGGACTTTCTAGCATTACTATAAAAAAAAACAATGAAGAAATAAACACGAAAAGTTTTTCAGCTGAAAGTAAGGAGTAGCATTAAAACTTAAAACGAACAGAGATTATTACGCATATGAGGGGTTCTAAAAATACTTTAGCATAAAGAGCGACGTATTTAGGAGGAGATAAATACCTTGCTCTTTATGCTAAAGTATTTTTAGTAATTTCAACTATTTATTCCACGGCCTTTCTGATTCAGGGGTCGTTCTTAAAGAATTGGGACAAAACTTAAGATTTAGTGTAAAAGGCGAGGTATTAACGAGGGGACAAACCCCCTCATATTCATAATAAAAAATATAAGAGTATAAAAGTTTGTTACGTAAGTTAATTCTTAAGTTACGTATATTTTTTACTAATAAAAACGTTCGTTAAAAATTAAAAGTTCTAGTTGCCTTTTTAAGTAACCGAAAAATTGGAGGGCAACTAGGCCTCCTTCCCCACCCCTTATTTCTCAAAATTGTCTGATCAAAACTAAGAGAAAGCCGTTTAGCCAAAACAAATTAATATGCAAATTTCATTTTAATAATTAATGTGCGGAGAGCCAAAATCAAAAATGCATTAATTTAAAAACGTTCAGAAATTAAATAAAAAAACTAGTTTTTTAAACTGAAAGTAAGGAGCGATATTAAAATTTAAAACGAACAGAAATTACTCCGTATATGAAATGGGTTGTCCCCTCCGCAATCCCTTGCTCTTTACGCTAAAGTTTGATTCTTTGCCACAATTCTACTTTTTAAAACAATTAAAAACTTTAGCGTAAAGAGCGAGGGATTGCGGAGGGGACAACCCATTTCATATACGGAGTAATTTCTGTTTGTTTTAAGTTTTAATATCGCTCCTTACTTTCAGTTTAAAAAACCAGTTTTTCTATTTAATTAAAATGAAAGATCGCAAAGATTGTTCAGTTTTCGCACCTCATTGTAAAAATCACATTTTTGCTGCTATTTTCATATTTGACGGGAACCAATCATAAAAGTTTTTAAAAATCTAATAATTGCTTCCTTTTTAGACGGTATACTAAGCTATTCTATGCCACAAGGAGACCAAAGGGGATCGAATTGGAATTTCTATGACTCGTCATATGATGGATTCTGGGATGGATCCTTCCTTAAACAAGGTCTGGGGCAACTAACGGATGGTAGACTTGGCCCCGAGAACTTCAAGTCTACATTTTACGAGCGTGATAAAGGTAAGCTACTTTAATGAGACTATTCAAAATAAAAATTACAATATTTACGCAAAGAAATTAAGATTGAATAATTACTGGGTTTAACCTAGCCCAATGACTACCACGACTACGTTGAAAACTATGCTTTTCCGATTTATAATTTTAAATATAGCTACATTAATTTTAAATTTACTGATCAAAAGCTATGTTTACATTTAAAGTTATTATGCACCGCAATTCATTTTGTCACGCGCTTGATCTTGACCGGTGACTTATATTACCAGAGGCACTTTTATTGAAAGGTATGGTCATAGAAATTTAATAGGAGGCTTGTTTTATTAGAAATAGGAAGTTTTGGTGTTCTTTTTTGGGGCGAAAATGACTTTAGATCATCAAGCCTTTCTGTCTGCTTCTTTTTACTACCTTGACCCCGTGCCATCACCTGATATCGAGTCCAAATTATGACATAGCCATTTTATTCAAAGTAGTCAAAAAATCTAATAAAGTGCCTCTGGGAGTGATGTTCCTCCATAATTCCTAGAACAGGGACCATGCATTTTGTGAATTGGCTATATTTATGTATCAAAGTTGGTAAAGCGGCACATGTTCAATCTTGTTTGTCAAATTTGCGTAAAACTTTCAGTAGTTGCTCTCTGGGCTAGAGAATAATAGATATTGTCGGAGGAGGATATTAAAGAGACCAAAAATGGGCCAAGAAGCTTCTTATTCGTGATTAGTTTGAGACTTACAGCTGCAAAGAAAAATGTACGGTAAAAAAAAAGGTACTTATTTAATCGGGTTGAAACTCATATCTTTGAGTCACCAGGCTATGGTAACTGCAATCCACGAATAAAAAAACCTAATACGGAAATTGTCTACCCCAAAAGGAGGTCTGTGCAATTGCCGACGATTTTTAGCTGGATCAGGAGGCCACCAGATATGAAATCCTGCGATGGTCTGAAAAATTTTCTCCGCTTTTTGCCCAGGCAAAGGGGACCAAACATGTTGTTAAAAAGAGGAGGGTGTTAGGGGGTCTGAAAGTAGGTAAAAAAACATGTTGCCCTTTTGAAACTGACTGCTGCAGTTCTCCGGACCAGGGGAAACCTATTGTAAAAAAAATAATTTGAGGACTAGGTCTTACAAAATGAGTCATTTTTTCATTGGCTCCCAATTAAGATCCTCAATTCTTTGAGCAAAATATTGGTTTCCTTGAAAAAGGCCCTAAAGAAAGCCTACGTACTTTCTTTTCTAAAAGTAGGTTTGGAAAGTATCAGATATATTTTTTTTTTCGATCCGTTTTAAAGTTATACGTAGACGGGGATGAGAGAATCTTAATCGAAAAAATGGAAATAAAACAATGCTTTATCAATTCAAGATATCAAAAATAGGGACAATATTTTTCTCTGTCCCCCCTATTGTCCACCGTCCAACATAATAGGCATGAATCTCGTGCATGGTCAAATGCAAATTTTTCTTGGAAAATACTTTAGGTTACCTTTTTTTATACGAAAGCTATGAAATTCTCCGTCGGAACAAAAACCATGCAAGTTGAATTTACCAAGGATTTAAAGCGGCTCCCAGTCCTAAGTCTTCGCTACTCCAAGAAAAACCAATAGAGCAAATACTTGGGACATAATTCATTTAAAACTGAAAACATAATTTCAAAATACAAAAATTGGAGATGATTTGCACTGCATCAGTAACCGATGCCTGGAAATAGACCTAATATTTGTTTTGTCTCTGATATGCTGAGAACTTACAGGGAACGTAAAAAGGGCCAAGTAGACCTCGATTCTAAGGAAGGATTTTGAAGTTTGGTTGCATCCATGTGCAACACCTGGAACTAGATAAACAAATTTTGTTGTCTCCGTTTTAAGTTCAGTTCGTTTCATGATTACATTTATTCATTCATAGTACTTTCTTTTCGCTTGAGGTTTGAATTATTATATGAATTAATATCTGCTCGTCTTAGGTATGGATAACATATGGTATGGAAAAGCTTTTTTCTTTTCTTTGAAACATATTTTTTGAAATTTTTTTTCATAAATCAATCTGATAAAATTACTGGTTTTGTTATCTTACTGCAAAATATGAAAAACCATAGGTCATTCATCGTTAAGACGACAAGCGAAAAAAGAGACAAACAACTTGACACCAATTCACAAAAATGTTTGGGGGGGAACAAAATGTATTTTTCAAGATGTAGGGCGAAGGATAATTTTTAAATTAAAATCTCAAAACAAAAGGTAAATTTGAAATCTTAGGGGGGGGGGCAAAAATCTAAGTATAACACCCCTTATAATTGGTGCCACTAGTGATATTTGCTAGCTAGCTTGTGGATATTACCTTTCTTTTATATATTTGACTAACGGAAAGCAAATCAATATTCACGAGGGGCTAAGGATCCTCTAGAGGTAAAAAGGCGATCATTACATTTCCCAGACTTCTTGTGCGAGGAGTTTCTGGCTAGTGGGCTTAGCATCAAATTCGAATTGGGGCTTGAAAATAGTCTACAGATTTTTCCTAGTTTCCTCTATTTTGGGCGTCAATACCTTCATGAGATAAATAGTGTTTTCAAACTTGTTTTCAACTATTTGAGATTTTCACTAGACATTCCTACAAGCTAACTTAATTTCCCATTGGATATTCTGTATCCAATGTAACTGGCGCCTAACGTAACTGGCATAACGGGCACCAACCTTTGATACTTCAAATTAATCTAGAACTTTCCTACTAAGGGGTCTGTTCAATCAATCCCGTGAAATATGTTATTAAAAAAAATCAACATGTAAACAAGCTAGTAGAGGCTGCAGACTCCCCAAATTATATGCTACTAGATCCTACTAGCGATTAATTTGAAAAAAAAAATTTCCAAGGGAAGTAAAGAGCAAAGTTGAAATTTAAACAAACTATTTTGGGCGTCAATTCCTTCATGAGATAAATAGTGTTTTCAAACTTGTTTTCAACCATTTGAGATTTTCACTAGACATTCCTACAAGCTAACTTAATTTCCCATTGGATATTATATATCCAATGTAACTGGCGCCTAACGTAACTGGCATAACGGGCACCCACCTTTGATACTTCAAATTAATCTGGAACTTTCCTACTAAGGGGTCTATTCAATCAATGCCGTGAAATATGTTATTAAAAAAAAATCAACATGTAAACAAGCTAGTAGAGGCTGCAGACTCCCCAAATTATATGCTACTAGATCCTACTAGCGATTAATTTGAAAAAAAAAGTTTTCCAAGGGAAGTAAAGAGCAAAGTTGAAATTTAAACAAACAAAAATTGCTTCTTCACAGCCTATCTAATCCGCATTAATGAAAATAATACAAACGAACCAACGGATTATGTTTCCCTCTGTTTCTAGGATTATAGAAAACTAGCGCCTTACTGAAAACACAAACGTCAAGTTTAAAAAACAGGAATATTTATTCGAGAGTCAAAAGTGAGTATGTAGCCTGAGAAAAATAAACTAATCTTTAAAGCTTTTCATAGTCTTACGCCAATTGTGACATCAGTAACTTTCAGGATACAATTAAAGTTATCTTAAAAACATAAGCGTAAAATTAAATAGTTTTTTAATAACCGCAAAGTCATTGAACCGCATACAGAAATATTGGATTGATTTATCAGATTGCATTTTGATCTCACCAGCTATAATACCAACAGTGAGTATTATGTAAATTGTAAGAAATATGCTTAAGTATTACTTGAAATGAAGATCAAATAAGACATAATAGACTTCCCTTCCTCTTAATTACCGCCAATAGAAGGACGTCCCTTCCTCTTAATTACCACCGTTAGAACTAGCACACAAGCTTCATCACAGAGTGAAGTTTTAAGGTTAAATTCAAAACTGTTGATTATTCAACTTTAATTTTGGGTAGATTTTTAGTTGAAAAGTTTTTAGTTTTAGTTAATTTGTTTTCGCAATAATATTTCATACTTTCAAGATGAGTAGGCGATTTAAGAACTTACTAAGAGGGTTTGGAGGGCGAGTATGCGTGAGGGATTCTTATAAGCCTCTAGTTAAGGGCTTTGGACCCTAATATTTGCAATGGTACCGTTTTATGCTTTCAAATTCTTCCACTTAAGAAGTGGCACCAAATGTACCGTTTTTAGTGCAATATGGCACTTATGGATGGTACAATTGATAAAAAGCATGTAGATATGAGTAATAGCTGTAAAATAAGCCGTCCCGGGAAATGCTTTGAAATATGAGTGCATCACATTTGCAAAAACGGTGAATTATCTGAAAAGTAATCATAAGAAGGGACAAACCATGATTGAATTAAAAAAAAAATATTAAGCAGGAATCGAACGCATGATCCTATATTTGAAGTTCAGTGCTGTACTAACAGAACCACACCTCTAATAATCTAATTTAATAGATTGGTATTTGTAGGACTTTAATTGCTTAGCTTATTAATCAGGCCTGGAGGAGGAAAATGCAGGAGGTGTCCTAGCAAAGGTCCAGTTAAAGGTTTTGACCATATTACAATGCTACCGTTTTATACTTCCAAGATTTTCAACTTAAGAAGTGGCACCATAAGTGTTGTTTTCAGTGATATATCTCACTTACAAATGGTAGAATTGATAAAAAGTGCATAGATATGAGCAAAAATTTTCACAAGACCCATTAAACATCACCCTAAAAAGTTCTGGTAGCCCACTAGCTTCAGCTTTTCCATTTGAGACACGGTATCAAAAGTGCCCTTTTTAATGTCATTTGAAACTTGCAGATGGTGGAATTTATAGAGAGAACGTAGATATGAGCAATATTTCTTTTATGATCTCTCAAAAATCTATCTACGATGTCCTAATAGCCTACTAGCCCCACCCCTTGAGAAATGGCATGAAAAGTACCTTTTTTCGTGCCATCTGGCGCTTGTAGA
This sequence comes from Artemia franciscana, assembly GCF_032884065.1. Classification (NCBI taxonomy): domain Eukaryota; kingdom Metazoa; phylum Arthropoda; class Branchiopoda; order Anostraca; family Artemiidae; genus Artemia; species Artemia franciscana. The sequence continues at coordinate 12,162,050 of NC_088878.1, read as the reverse complement.
TGACAGAATTTATATAAACCACTTTAAACGTCTCTATATGATGTTTAGTATCCCGGTAGGCCTAGAAAAAGAATAAAAAAGACCGTTTAAATATCCTTCAACTTTTAGTTACTATGGGCTGGGGTTCGCTCTATACTAGAATGCAGCTAATGCTTCAATCATGACAAAAAATTCATTGCATATTCTCCCAAGAAACTAGCTAACATTGATATCTGTGAAATCTAATAGATGGTAGAATTTGTAAAAACTAAGTAAATCTAAGCAATGGTTTTTAATTCAGCCGTTAAACATCTATCTACTATGGTGTGGCAGCCTGCTAACTTTGCAGTAGCTGACTGGTGAGCAGACGATTTATGAAACTTACTAAGGGGGCTGAGAGGGGGAGTGTACGGAAGGGGTTATTGTAAACCTCCAGTTAAGGGTTCTGGAACATCACTATTACAATAATACCTGTTTTGTACTGATCCTTTCCACTTTAGAAGTGTCACCAAAAGTTTTGTTTTTTTGTGCTACATCACACTTGAGAAGGGTAGAATTGGTATAAAGTATGTTGATATGAGCAATAGTTTTCAAATGAGCCTAAACATAACTTTTAAAAGTTCTGCTAGCCCAATAGCCCCAGCTTTTCCACTTGAGACATGGCTCCAATAGTGCCCTTTTTAGCGTTACTTGGAACTTACAGATGGTGGAATTCATAGGACCAACGTAGACATGAGCAATATTTTTTATATGAGCCATAAAAATTCTGTCTATGATGTACTGGTAGCCTGCTAGTGCCAGCCCTTGAGAAATGGCACAAAAGTGCCTTTTTAGTGCCATATGGTACGTTCAGGTGGCAGAATTTATGAAAAGCACGTAAATATGAAAAATAGTTTCTGAATGAGGCATTAAGGATCTCTCTATGATGTTCTGGTAACCTGAAAATGGTAACCATTTTACCTGGTAGAAACTTTATGTAGGGATTTCCTGTAGGGGGGAGGGAATTTTCCGTTGAGGGGGAACAGGAATTCCCAACTTTATTTAAAGAACTATCGTAAATTAAATTTAAAAAGAATATTTTTTCAACTAAAAGTCAAGGGCTACATTAATACTTAAAACGAACAGATATTATTACATATACGAGGGAGCTGCCCCCTCCTCAATATCTCGCTCTTTACGCTTAAGTTTAACTTTTTTAAATACTAAACACATTAGAGTGAAGAGTGAGGTATTGAGGAGGAGGCAACCCGCCTGATATACGTAATAATTTCTGTTCGTTCTAAGTTTTGATGTTGCTCCTTACTTTCAGTTGAAAAAACTTGATTTTTTTTCTGTTTTTGTTTTTTAATTCTTGCTAAAAGTTTGATCAAACAATAAAAGGGTCCTGATGAGTTATATATAAAACTATAAGGGTGAAAAAAATTCGAAAATACTGAAATGAATTGATACGAATTATTTTTGAATACTCATAAGTTTAGTGCTTAAAAGCTAAAACTCTATAAAAAAAATAAAATTTAATTTCCATTGTATTTGCTTATAACAAAATCCAACGTCAATTCTTCCAGTACCAAATGACAGTAAAGGTAGTTCACTCTCAACTTGAAAACGGTGATTTTTAAATATTTCAAAAACTTGTTTCTCAGGTCTTTAACTCTTGTATGATAGTTATTGCATACCGAATGCTTTCATGGATTCATAACATCTTGGTAATAAATATTTTCTCTCGCATTGCTCAAGTGGCTAATATTAAACCCCACTCTTACGCTTCCTTGAGTGTCTGCAATATTTTACACCTCCTTTCCATTACTCTTATAATTTTTTATGGACCATTAATAATTCTATCCAGCTTGTGAAATCAATCATTTCCACCTCACGGAAAGTCTCATTCTGAAAATGAAGGCTCTTCTCAGATCAATTCACCAATTTATTTTATCCGTTAAATAATCTCACAGAAAAGCTAATACGCAATTCTCTAAGAGTTCAGTCAATATTATTTGACATCAATCTTCCCTTGCTCGTATAATTATTTTTTACGGAGAATAATATTCCCGTCCATTTATTTTATATAGATCATTTACACCTCGCAGAAAGTCCCATTCTAAAAGCAAATTCTTCTCTAAAATTTATCCGCATTTAACAAATCGCAGGGAAACTAATACAAACAAAACTCGTTATTTAAGAGTTCCTTTAATTTTTTTTCTGCGGAAGAGTTGTCTTAAATCGTTCAGCATCGGACAAGGGGATCTTGGATAATGTAAAGTAATGGCTTCTTAGGAACCTTCTAAATACTGGAGCTGTTTTTCTTTTGGAAATGCGGGGCATGAGCTAAGAAATTGTATAGATTCTACTCCCGATAGATGAATTAAGTTTTAGATTTGCATGATCTTGAGAATTCTGAGGATAAGGGAAAAGGTATTCTATTTCAAGGTTTGATATTCTATACATTGGTCTGTACAAAAGGAAAGGGGGAATATTTTAATAGTTTTACAGACAGCAGAAATATAGTTTTTAAACTCATCAATTGAATTTTTTCTTTTTGTTGAAGAATTTAGTAACATTTGTGTTTTGTCGTCTTTGGGCTATAGGTACTAAATCAACGGCGTCATTTTGAGGGGATAGAGGCCTATGCCTCCTATATTTTTGGCCTTTCCCTCCCCCAAGATTTTGAGAAGTGCCTGTTTTGGGGGAAGCTCATCAAAAATTGTATTTTTTGGGATAGGACGGTATTTTTATTGACAAAATTTAAAAAGAAGACAATTTTGCCCCCCCTAAATATTTAGTAATATCCTATAAAGTAAACGTGCTACTCCGAGCGTAATTAACAGATAATAATCCATTATGGTGGTTTCACATTGGAGTTCCACACTGGTTTGCTTAAAACCAATAAGAATTTGAGCTTGTTTCTTTTTGGTGGATTATTTTCAACTGACTAATCCTAGACCGTTTTACATTCTTTTCGGTAGCTATGAAACCACTATGGCAAAATGGCAATATAAAATACGGCAACCTGAAACCACTACTTTGTTAAGATATTTCACTTTGTATTTAATTTTTCTAATGTGTATCTTTTTGTTTTGGGCATGATAGTATACTGAGATATAACGGACTTCCTATCATCTTATGTCACATAAATCTTGCCTTGTTGCTTTTAGTAACCAACCACATACTTAATTTAAATTTTCTTGGGGGAGGACATTTCACTAAAGAAGGATGCAAGACTTCTCTCCCCAAGGATCTCCCTATGAAGAGCTTTTTAAGCATCAAACTATCAAGAATTTTCTATGCAAGGTATTGTAATCGAGAGTAGCCTACTAAAATTTACTTGAAAAATTTCTCCGCTGAACTAATTCACAATTTTCCATGTTATAAGACAATAATGAAAGAAAGAAGGAAAAAACCGATGTTTGTTATTACTACCAAAAATGATCTGATATTTAAACAAGGGAGACTTTTTTTGCGTGTTTCGAAACTCGGAAAAAATAATTGTGCAACCAATAATGTGACTTCTCCCCTACTCTTGTAAGTAAGAAAATGAAACATAACTCATTTGAAAAAAACCTCTAAAAAGTGACACTAACACCAAACGAAAAGAGAAAATGATGGAATTCTGACTGTTGTAATCCATTCAGCAAGCTTAATTGATAAGTGTGAATATTGTATTGTAACAGATTAACGACGCTTCTTGACTACTCAGGTCCCTGCGTCGTCCCTGCAGTGCATTACTACAGCATGATTCGATCTTTGGGTCCCTTATTACCAAGCTAAGGTCAAACCCACTGCGCCACCACAGGACATAAGTGTGAATATTAAATTTACAGAATGACTTATGAATTGTCCCAACCGAAAGGCTTAGCTAGGATTTCAGATCAGCGGGAGTCCAGGACAATTTTTAGACCCGAGATAGCTTGACCAAAAAGACATCTTTTGTGCAATTTAAGCTTGGCCTCTACTAATTACAGCAATGTGACTGATAACTGTGTAAAGAGTTTGAGCCTGATAGGTAGTCCCGAGTGCCTAGTCTAGGCCATTTAGAGGGTTACTACAATCTTTACAGATTATGAAAAGAAGGCTACTTACGATTCTTTTCTTAAAAAGAAGCATTTTATTCATGAATTTTATGTTTGGTATGTTGACTGATTGCCTATGGGACTATGCGCTTTCAAAAGTCTTCTGCAATACATTGTGCTCACCATACGCACGGGAATGTATTTGAATTTCAAAAAGAGGCTTGGCATGGAGGAGGTGTGTCATGCATTGTAGAATAAGCAGTGCTCCAAGATGCACCGTAAGCGACAGAAAGCTGGTAGCCCCTTGGACTGCCCACGTAACTGGTTATTATCTCATTTCATTTATAATATTTGCTAACATTAGCAGTAAAGCAATGTTGGTGGTGTTCCATTAGTAGTGCCACAATCCGTGCTATGAAAAAAAGGTGCAACCTTTAAGACAAAGGAATCTGAAATGCCTTTATGATTTTTTTTTATCTAACAAAAGTATGTAAAATTCCATTTTTGTATTCAAATGAATCTTTTGATTATTTGCCCATGACCATTATCGAGTTTATACCCTTAAATATTCAACCATATTACTTGTATCCATAAATGAACAAAAAGTCATGAATGAGTGTGCATTTTTACACCTTGTCCTTTCGTTCCAACTCGTTATTATTTACTTTATTAGGTCATAATACAGTCTGCAAAAACCCCAGCAAAGAATCTATTTAGAAAAGACATATAATTTGATAGAAATTCCTTATTGAAATCAGAAAGACTGGATTTTTAGAAAACATGTATAATATTATTTAAACATGCATATAATTTGTTTTAATAGTAAAAGGATGATTTATTAGTTAAACAGATACTAGACCAAAAAAACATTCTTCGCTTTCATATTTTATATGGTGCATATTTATTAAGCAGGTATTCTATCGGAAGCTGCGAGTTTTTAATTAATGATTGTATATGGAAATTACCTTAGAAATTTAAATTTGTCTGCATGCCGAAGCCTAACCATCTACTCGGAAATTTAATATTGTGTGAGGGATGATTTTGTGATGAGTCTGAAAAAAAATGTTAGAAATTAAAATTTATTTATGTGAATAGGCCTATAGCATGTTATGGGAAAATTATTGAGGCTCAAATTTATGGGCTGGGTTTGGGAAGCGAAGTCCCCCCCCTAAAAAGAAGCCTATCTCATTTTCGGTTGTGTTTCTGTAAATAAATAGATCATCAGTTGTTCATAAATGTGTATGTTGTCTCTTGAAAGATTGCGGAAGAATATCGGATTTTGTCGTCCAAGCTTATTTCAATTTATTTATACAAACCAGCAAGATACTATAATTTTTCCTTTTTTAAAAATTTTTCCTGCTTTTAAAATAATTAAAAGAATTATAAGAATAAGCAAAAATGTATCGTAGTGGACATTACATTAAAATAATTAGTCATGTTAGAAGAGTTTCGATTTTAAGCCTATGGAAACGGACATTTTTATGTTATTATTTTGATATCTTACATTATTACAAAAAAATATCTTAGAAAAACGAATTAGAAGCCAAAATTAAATGACCAAGCCAAATTCGGGGAAAACCGTAGCTACATTTACAAATCATTTAAAGTAGCCTTATAAGAGATTTAAAATCCCAGTGAGTATTGCAATAGATAAACAAAGAACTTTAAAACACATTACATTCATATAACATTTTAATTTAGTCTACTCGAGGGAAATAAATTTTTTTATATTCAAGAAGTTTGGTTTTCTTTTTCTACTTCATGCCAAATTTTAGATTATTTTAAAATTAATAATTGGAAAGCAGTTGCTGGAAATATCAGAAGATAAAATAAGATTTGAGTTACAAGTCAAACAAACCCATATAAACCTATGACGTTTTTCTCCAAAAACGACTCTATGGTAATAGCTAAAAAAAGAAAAAAGTGTAAAACTGAAACAAAAAGAAAATTACTCATTTTGTTTTTCTGGAAATAAGAATTCGATGATATATCTTATGTTCGCTAGCATCTCAAAATGTAGTTTTTCTTCTTCTAAGGTATGAGATACTAATCTGAAAACAAATAGGATAAATCATCTCCGATACATTGGCGCACCTTTGTCTACTCACCTCTCTTCCCTCACCGTTAATTACTCAACTGCTTCTGTCCTCCAGCTTGCAGTCCTACCTCATACCTCTTTGCCTTTGACATACACAAAATGACATAGTGCCTACTGCCCCTTAGCTGCAATGTGAATAGGGAGTAGTTAGAATTGACACGATCGGTCATCTCGGTTGACCGAGCTGCTGTCATCATTTTTTTCATTTTCTTTTGCTTTAGTAGAACCTTTTGAAGTAGATGCTAAGTGAATTTCCATGTTATTCATCTTGCATGCCTAGAGAGAAAGAGAGACTGAACTGATTATCAGTTCAGCTGTTCTCTCTTCTGTGAAAGTGCTAAGTCTACATAATCCTGAATTGGGGAAAATGGCCTTTAAAGGTATTTACTTAAAGCCCATTTACAATAGGAATTTAGTTACACTTAAATTCACCTACTTTCGATTTCTGATATTGCCTGACAATATTAAATAGCTTTTGGTGTTCATCTAAATGCTGAAAAAAGCCAATGCCATAGAAGAACAGAGAGTTTACTTTTAAAAGATGGTGTGACTATAAAGCTTTTCGTTCTTTCTACTGCCTTAACATTGCTAAAGAAAGGGCTAGTAAGGATTGGACAACGAGCAATTACAACAATGGGTAAGAAAAAGATGGTGTCTCGCTTCTCTATTCGGCAACTGTTCAAGGAGAAATGTAAAGGATTTTGAAAACACATCACGAAAATAAACTAATGGAGTTAAAGCACACTTTTTAACAATGACATAAGGGACAGTGATCTCTTTTTTTGGCCATAATTCTTAAAATGTACTTTCAAAGATGTTATAGAAGTTGAAATCACTGATCTTTGGTTTTGGCTAGATCTAATTCTAAAAGTGAGATAAACCGTTATTGGAAACAACATTAGATTTAACTGATTCCAGAGATTGGTGTTTACGAATCTATGTGACAATTTTTTTTGAGAAGTTTTGTATCTTCAGTAACCTACCCTCCTAATGCCCATCTAACCTCCTAAGAAAGAACGCTAAAAATACTTTTTTCTATATTTTTGTTCTTAGTTAGCCTAAACGCTTTGAGTTGTTAGTAATAGTTGCACTAGTGAAAATATTACTCAAATTTTGAATTTATTGAAATCCATCGTCTTTTGTTAGCATTTCAATGATTAGTGGAAACATTTCTGTGATTATCTCTCTGAATTTTAATATTCTTGTTTACGGCACTGAGTACTTTTTACTGAGTACAAAACCGATTTATTAAGGTGTATAAGATGAGCCTTTACAGATAAAGAAGAAAATTGAGTAGAAACTTTCTAAATATTTTAAATTAAAAGAACAATACCAATATCTTCGTGTTTATAATGCTAGTATTTATTCTAATTAATATCTGACGCTATTTATTCTAATTTTTCCTTTTTATTTTCTTTTCATATTTTGCACTTGTTGTTATTTTTAATACATTTTGTTTTTTTTATATCAGTCAGAGTTATATTGGAGTTCCAGCCCTCTGGCAGAAATTTAACCCACACTACACGGTAAAATTGTTTGTTTTGCGGGATAATTTCATATTTTCATTTTTCTAGATTAAACAATTACACCTTTTCAATTTCTCCAGTGAAAACTTTATTCTTACAACTCAATTTAATTGTCACAGGCTATGGTTAAGGGGAGGGTTGGACAGTTTTCAAGTTTGCTCATCCAAACTTCAACAAAAGAGTTTGTAAAATTTTGGTGGGAAGTCTCCCAAACTCTTGAACACGGTCAGCAAGTGAAACGGTTCTATCAAACATTATGTTCATTATTAAACAGTTCGTGGTAACAAACTGTAGTAAGGAGTGACCCGGCTCAATAGTAAACGAAACTCTAAAAAACGGAATTTTGATGCTAATATATACATCAAAAGAATCAGTTTTTCATGTTGATTTTAAATATATAAGTTTCATCAAATTTAGTCTTTGTCATCAAAAGTTACGAGCCTGAAAAAATTTGCCTTATTTTAGAAAATAGGGGAAAACACCATCTAAAAGTCATAGAATCTTAACGAAAGTCACACCATCGCATTTGGCGTATCAGAGAACCCTATAGCAAAATTTTCAAGCTCCTATCTACAGAAATGTGGAATTTCGTATTTTTTGCCAGAAGACAAATCACGGGTGCGTGTTTATTTGTTGTTTTTTTTTTCCCAAGGGTCATCGTATCGACCAAGTGGTCCTAGAATGTCGCAAGAGGGCTCATTCTAACGGAAATGAAAAGTTCTAGTGCCCTTTTTAAGCTGCCAAAAAATTAAGGGCAACTAGGCCCCCTCCCACGCTCATTTTTCTCCAAAGTCAACAGATCAAAATTTTGAGATAGCCATTTTGTTCTGCATATTCAAAAACCATAACTATGTCTTTGGGAATGACTTACCCCCCCCCCCCCACAGTCCCTCGGCGAGGGGCTGCAAGTTACAAACTTCGACCTGTGTTTACATATAATAATGATTATTGGGAAGTGTACATTCGTTTTCAGGGGATTTTTTTTTTGGTTTTAGGGGTGGGTTTGAGGGGAGAGGGCTATGTGGGAAGATCTTTCCTTGGAGAAATATGTCATGGGGGAACAGAAATTCAATGAAAAGGGCGCAGGATTTTCTAAAATTACTATAAAATAAAACAATGAAAAAATAAACATGGAAAGGTTTTTTCAATTGAAAGTAAAGAGTAGCATTGAAACTTAAAACGAACAGAGATTATTGCGCATATGAGGGGTTCTAAAATAATTTAGTATAAAGAGCGAGGTATTTAGGAGGAGATAAATACCTCGCTCTTTATGCTATAGTATTTTTAGTAATTTCAACTATTTATTTTACGGCCTTTCTGGTTCAGGGGTCATTCTTAAAGAATTAGGACAAAACTTACGATTTAGTGTAAAGAACGAGATATTAACGAGGGTACGAACCCCCTCATATATATAATGAAAATTAAAGAATATAAAAGTTTGTTACGTAAGCTAATTCTTAAGTTACGTATATTTTTTTACTAAT